>NC_035444.2:2069437-2378187 GCF_002127325.2 Helianthus annuus
AGGATTACAGACACCTTGGGCAACAGATCAACTTTGCACAACCAAGAAAGATGCAACTCATTACCATGTGTAGTGGAATGGAGGGGATAAATGTGGGTTAAGTGGTAAACCTTATCACACATGTGTTGTAGTTTTGGGACAGAGTACTTGTGCTTGAAGGATGTGGGAAATCACAGGTATGCAACTATATTGATCTTGCACTTTTTATTATCAAATGTCACTTGTTAAGTATTTATTGATTTTCTTTCACATGGATACCCTATAGACATGCAATGGTTGCAATTTGGTTCATGCTTACTAATGGTCAAATGGTTGGGGCATTAGAAAGTTGTCTTCATCTAGTTTACAAAATGGGCAGGTGGAGACAGGTTTATGATTTTAAGATAAACCCAATCAATGGTAGGTCTTTTTGGACAAAGTCTCATGTTCCTGTAACCATAACACCACTCAATCATCACAAACAAGTGGGTAGACCAAAGAAGTCAAAGAAGAGATCAGTTGTTGAGATGAATGAAATCACAAAGGGGACATATTATCTAAGAAAATACCAAAGATACATGTGGCAAGTGTGGGAAGAGGGGGGTGAAAAAAGGCAATGTGGTCAAGCTTAGTGGTTGCAATATGGTTCATTGTTACTGATGGATAAATGGTTGGGGCATTGGAAAGTTGGGTTCATCTAGTTTACACAATGGGCAGGTGGAGACATGTTTATGCTTTTAAGATAAACCCAATCGATGGCAGGTCTTTTTGGCCAAAGTCTCAGGTTCCTATAACCATAACACCACCCAATCATCACAAAAAATGGGTAGCCCAAAGAAGGCAATGAAGAGATCACTTGTTGAGATGGATAAAATCACAAAAGGGGCATATTATCTAAGAAAAACACCAAAGATGCATGTGGCAAGTGTGGGAAGACGGGGTGAAAAAAGGCGAGGTGGTCAAGCTTAGTTGTTTGGTACTTTTGGCAAATGTGGGATCTTTGTTTCAAGTTTATGTATTTTGTTTTAGTAAGCTAAAACTTGCTTGGAACTAGTGTTTGTTTAGAATCTGCTTGGAATTAGTTTCGAACATGTCTTTTGCTTAGAACTTGTTTGGAATACGTAGTTTGATAACTTGAGGGTTGGCTTTAGTGAAGGCTCCGCTGGAACACTGGAATCCCATCTATTTTTTATGTTTTGTTTTAGTTAAAGATAGTTATTTACTTTTGTAATTGACTTAAGTGTTTTTTGTTAAAGTTTCGCTGCATGTTTTATTGATTTTTATGGTTTAAGGACTATATGCCGAAGAGTAAATCCAACAACTGAGACCCGGGTCTCGGGCATTTCACTTCTTGTAATTTCACTCTTTGTGAGATCAATTTTCCATCCATCATCCACTTTTGTTCCATAGACATTCACTACTAGCATACCCTCATTCTCAGTCCCTCATACGACTAATTCATCCTTACCATTGTCCTCGCCTGCTCTCACCTCGACAACCACCTATTCGTCCATCTAATCCAATGATAACTTATTCTTGTAATCATATTTGCTAGCCTAAGGACTTTCCCAATTATATTCTTTTTCATGCTTCTTCTATTCCTATTTATGAGCTTGTTGCTTTCTCTTAGGCTTAAAAATGGTTGATTTCATGTATGTTATCGCTTTACATTATAACCAAACCTAGGTATTGGTGTCGCCCCCCCCCCCCCCCCCCGCATTGATGTTAGTGGTTGTAAGTAGGTATACATGATTAAGATACACCCCTACGGATCCATTAGCAAATATAAAGCCTAGGTTGTAGGCTTGTAGCCAAGGTCTTTCTTCAGATAAAGTGCATTGACTATTCTAGGAAATTTACTTCCGTTGTTAAACCAATTAATATCAACATGGTTTTATTAGTTGCCTTCTCTAGAGGATATATATTCAAAAAGCCAACATCATCAATTATTTTCTACATAGATACTTATATTGTATATGGTTCATCCTCCTAGATTTGTTGATTCGACTTATCCTCATCATGTTTGTATCTTATAAAAGGCTCTTTTTGATCTTAAGCAAAACCCACGACCTTGGTTTTCCAATCTATCTATGGCTCTCATTGAAATCGGGTTTATGTAGTGTGTCTTTGGATACTTCCTATTTTTTAATGTCGGGATACCTTCACTTGTTATGTGTTTGTATATGTTGATGACAATATTATCATGGATTTGACTTTTTGCTTTTTGCTTAGAGTAAGGTATGTTTTGATATATTTCTTGGGGTTGCGACCACTTTCTTTGATGATGTTCTTCATTTTCCCACGGTATTTACATGATCGATGACGATGTACTGCTCGCATTCAATGTTAGGCTACCTTTGTTTGGCCTTGTCATCAACTATCTCGTTATTAGGTGTACCTATGGAAAATCCTCTTCTATGCCAGAACACAGTTGGAACCTTACAGTATCTTGTTTTAACTTATCAACATTACTATGTTAATATAGTTTTTAGAGTATACTACCAAAATGGTCCCTAAGGTTTGGTCACTTTTGTCACTTTAGTCTAAAACTCAAACCTTTTAAATCTGGGTCCCCGTGGTTTCAATTTTGTTGCCATTTTCATCCAAAATCGAAATCAAGTCAGATTTTTCAGTTAACATCCAGAATCAAAATCAAAAAAAAAGTTGAATGTTAACTGAAAAATTTGACCAAATGTTGATTTTGAATGAAAATGATAACAAATTGAAACCACATGAACCCAGATTCAAAAGGTTTAAGTTTTGGACTAAAGTGACAAAAGTGATCAAACCTCAAGGACCGTTTTGACTGTTTACTATAGTTTTAACTCTTTACTCTCTAACATTGCTATAAGTGTTATATCTAAATTTCTTAACACATTCAAATAAGTTTAAAGTTTCGCATCTTAATCTCTTTACCTTTTCAATTCATAGAAGTTTTATAATCTCTAGTTAGTTTTGGAATTGTAAGAGTGTTTGTAGGTGATTTTTAATTTCATTTTGGTTTCTAGATAGTCTACTAAATAGATTCATTAAACCAAGTTTGACTCTTTGAGTCTACTCGTTCAATGAATAGGCTCAAGTTATGAACATTAGTTATTTGACGATACTAAGGAAACAAGACGCATGTTCAATGAGTCTAGTTGCTAAATAAGTCGGTTTTAACTAAAGTCCGCTTATTGAAGTAGCGAAATACCCAGAAACTAATGTGAAATCAAAAACCACCTATACACACTTTTACAATTCCTAAAACACCTACATAATTTGAGCTAATTATACGAGTTAAGTCAAGATTTGAGCTTAAATCCAGGTTAAGAGTTGACCTAAAGTTATATGATATTTGCCTATTTGGCTAGGTCTGATTATTAAGTATAGGTATAGTCCCAAATCTTTGTGTTCCGGGGTTGATATAAAAAGCTGGATTTTGTCATATCGAATAAACTAAAGGGGCAGAGAGATAGATGAACGTGCATGTAATATAGCCTTTGCTTTTCAAGTGACGTCCATCTTTCATATTAAATTGCTTTTTCACTTTAGTTTCAAATTATACATAGAGTATATAAATTTAAAGAAAATACGATTGTGTATATATAGCTTTAAAGGGCTTAGTCGGGAATAGTGTCAGATAGTTGTGACCTTCTCTACTGGTCGTTGCCTTTTTTTCGTTTTAATTTATTTGTATTTTACTTGTAACCCTTTAACTTTGTTAATATACGTTTTTAGCTCTTTTATTTTAAAAAGTTTTTTTTATTGGTTAACTTGGTGTAAATGCGTGGTTAGTCCTTCTGCTTTAGTTTTGGCAGTATATATGTTTGGTCACTCTATTTTTTTCCTTTTATTATTTCATCTTTTAGCATTTTCTCTTGCTACCGTGAGGAACCAACCTGGGGGACTAGTGATCGTTTGCTATTGGTGGCAAAACGTTGCTACTCTTGGACGTTAATAAAGTTACTTTACAATTCTTAAACTTAGTTTAAAAAAAAATCTTTTTTCGACCGTATGGGGGACTAGTGATCGTTTGCTATTGGTGGACACACGATGCTACTCCTGGACGTTAATAAAGTTACTTTACAATTCCTAAATACGCTCTTTCGATTTTGTAGTTCGATAAAAAAAACTAACATGAAATAGAAACGATAATCATGAAAGTCAGTAAGTATTATTTAACTTAAAAGAATTGGCATTCAATTCGTGGCCCTTTTATAGAAGATTTGGATGCCTTTTTAAAAGTAGGAGAAGAAGGGACATTGTACAAGTGAAATTGTTCAAGTTACTACTTCTTATAGCACACATACTCATTGTGTGTATGTGTGTTTTTTTGGTAGATTCGGTCACATGAAGGAAGTGCAGAGAGAATGGCATCAAGGAATATCACAACATGCATGGCTCCAATTTCTGCCTTTTTTGGATTCTCTAGACTAAAAATTTATAGTTTTAAACAAGGTGAGTCGAGTTTGAACTTGAACTTGCTTAAAATCAATCTCGACTTGTTTAGCTTAACACTGCTCAGATTTGTTTCAAGCATTATATTCGAAAGCTCCAACTCTACTTGCAAGTAATATGCGGGGTTGTATAAAAGTAAATATATAATTATATAATCTGTAAAAAAAAAAAAAAAAAAAAAAAAAAAAAACTTATATGACTAACGTAGTTTTTGTATCATATGACTGATTCACACAATTAACATTAGCTTATCACAAAACCGGATACGTTAATAAGCAACACTTAATTACCATAATAACTCATGTATTACATGGGCTATATTTAATACATACACACATATATATATATATCATATGACTAAATTATGTATTAAATTTTACATATAATAATGTATGTATTTATAATATTATTATTATTATTGTGTATCTTCTGAATATAACTTTTATTTAAAGTAAATGCAATTAATTTTTTATTACATCTTAAATTAGATTATTTTTCTTATTTAAAATTGTTATGCCGATTTAATTACTGATTAATTATTATAAAATTATGATTTGAGTTAACGATATATATATATATATATATATATATATATATATATATATATATATATATATATATATGAAGAATAATTATTATATATGATCTAAGATTGTTATTCTTATTTAAAATAATAATTTATATATAATTAATATTAAAATAGGATTAACTTACTATTTCTAATTTATAAAACAGTTCTTTATTTATGATCATTAAGTGATTTGTGCATGAAAAAGTAGTAAGATGAAATATGACGATGACATATATCCAAATTTGTATTCATTTATTATGTAAATAAATAGAACTAGATTAATCATTTATGTTATTATGCATTAATAATTAATTTATGTACATAGGTAGAGGATTCTGTAAAAAGTGCTCAAAGTGTGAGAAGTGTAAGAAGTGTATTATAACACTATATATAATACTATATAACACCATATAAACACAATATAACAATATGTAACACCATATAATACCATATAACACTATGTAACACTATATATCATTATATAACAAATATAACACTATAGGTTGTCTGATAGCATGTTTATGATAGATGTATAGTGTTATATTTGTTATATAATGATATATAGTGTTACATAGTGTTATATGGTATTATATGGTGTTACATATTGTTATACGGTGTTTATATGGTGTTATATAGTATTATATATAGTGTTATAATACACTTCTCACACTTTAGGCCCTTTTTACACTATCTTTACCCTATGTACATATATATTTCTTTTACATACGCTTATAGTTATAATTTATATATATACACACTACTTTTACTATTATGTGGTATGTATGTATTATATTACATGAAAGTTATTATACTTGTATATAGAAGGCTATTTAAGCTTGCCAAGCTTAGTATATGAAGCATCGGCTTGTACTCCTTTCGATTTGAGCTTTTAATGAGCTAATTTTGAGTAGATTCGCTCCTTTACACCCCTAGAGTCCACGTACCTTGCTTCCTAAATGCTCCTTTGGGCCAATTCAGCTTGTAGAAAAAATTTAACGTCAAAAACAACTTGTTAATTGATTGTTTATGAATCGGATGGTATGAAGTTTGTTTATGTTTATTTTTTTAATAAATGAACAAATCATTTCGTTGTGTTAGCAAACATCTGTTCAGTGTTTGTGTGTGTGTGGTGCTCGTTTGTGTAGGTTTATTAATTTATGGTTGCTTGTGCATGTTGATATGTGTTCGTGTTCGTTATTGGGTTAAATTTTAAATTGGTGAACAAGGAAAGTCTTATGTATTGAAAAAAATAAAATTTCTAGATTCTACAAAAGTTATGTTGAAACATGCCAAAAAGAAAACGTTATATGCAATGTTAAGTAAAGTGTTAAGTAGGAACTCGGTCCACTCGGAAACAGTCCAAGACCAATTTGGGCCTGGACCAACACTTTTAAGTTTTTTAAAATTAGCATAACTCACATATGGTTGAATGAAATAATTCGTCTATTTACATGTATCGCTACATGTACTCATGTTTGTGTAAACCGATATTTTCATAATCGGGATCGTGGGGGTGCCAATAAAGAAATACGGAGTTATCGCCGGGATGCTTGAAACCACTAAGGGGATGGAGAATGACATCTTATTCTTCCTTTTGAACCTAGATCTGCATTGAAGAAGAGAGAAAAGTGGGGATGCATAGGGATAGAGAAAGAATCATCTATTTCCAGCTACAAAAAGTATGTTTGCCCCATGTTTCTTGCCCTATTAATGAGGTGAAGACCTTCTTATAGGAGACATGAGCAACCCTAACCTCAATGTACCAGTCCCAATTAGGGGTTGTCTCTACAAGCCCACAGCCTAGTGTAGTGTAAACTACAACGCACTGGGCAGGTTAGTATGCAATCATAATAAATATTATAATAAAAGGCAAGAAGTAATGGAAATGTCCGATCGTTCGGGTCAGGTCCAATACCATACCCCATCAGATATTTTCATAACCGGACCGATCGTTGGTTAGACTGATCGAACGGTCGTATAACATTCAAGATCTGGATGACATCATAATTGATTTGAAAAATTCAAATATGACAACAATTTTAATTAAAAACAACTAGTTAAAGAATAAAGAAATTTAATGAAATTATGAGGATATTTGATTTATATATCTAGAAATAAAGCACAAATGTCTTTGTAGAAGAGTTGGTAAAGGTTTCATCTACATAAAAATGAGCTATAAGATTATTTAGTTTAAATATCCTAAAATATAGCTTTCTAAAATATACTAGGGTAGTGTTTGGTATGAAGGAATGGAAGATGGAATGGAATGGATCGTTCTGATTGAATGAAAATAAACATGTTTGGTTATCATGTGGTAATGGAATGGAGCATTCCAAAGGAATGTAACTCCTTCCAAATATAATAATTTCCATTCCTTGATATGTAGGTGTTTTTTTCCATTCCTTCAAGGAATGGAAAGAAATATGTTGTTGTTATTATTATTATTATTATTATTATTATTATTAGGCAAATTGGAAAATAATAATCCCATCATTTTGAAATTGACCAATAATAATCCCAAGTCAGGAAATAGCCAATAATAATCCCACCTCGTCCATTTTTGGAAAATAATACTCCACAGTCACTAAACGACAAAAGTGCCACGTCAGCATTTGGAGTATTATTTTCCAAAAATGGACGAGGTGGGATTATTATTGGCTATTTCCTGACTTGGGATTATTATTGGCCAATTTCAAAATGCTGGGATTATTATTTTCCAATTTGCCTTATTATTATTATTACACTTTTATTTGTATTTATATTTATATTTATTAATATTCATACTAATATTAATATATATAAAAAATCTATTATTATTTTTTTGTCATTATTATTATTATTATTATTGTTATTGAGGCAATTATATTTTTGTCGTTTTTAATACAGTTGTGTTTCGTTACTTCATCTTTTTTTGTTTATCAAATTGTACAAAGTAATGATTTATTCTATTCAGATATGAGTAACCAAACATCATAATGGAATGGAATGATCCATTTCATTCCGTTGTCCATTCCATTACCACGTCCATTTCATTCTCTCATCTATTCCATACCCCATACCAAACAGACCCTAGAGGTCTTTAATTCGAATATGACAAGTATAAGGTTTGTTTACTATTGGGTAATGGAATGGATGGGGAAATGGAATGGACAACGGAATGAAATGAATGATTCCATTCCATTGTGATGTTTGGGAACTCATATGTGAACAAAATGAATCATTACTCTGTACAATTTGATAGACAAAAAAAAGACGAATTAACGAAACAAAATTGTATTAAAAATGAAAAAATATAATTGTCTCAATAATAATAATAATAATAATAATAATAATAATAATAATAATAATAATAATAATAATAACGAAAAAAAAACACTCTTACCAAGGAATAAAAATTGTTATATTTGTAAGAAGTTACATTCCTTTAGAATGCTACATTCCATTACCATATGATAACCAAACATGTTTCTTTTCATTCCATTACACTTTCTATTCTTCATGCCAAACGCTACCTAAAAAAACATTGTTCAAACCAGGTCCATTGGTCCAACCTCCAAACCAGGTCACAACTATAAAAAAAACATTGCTCAAACCCGGTCCATTGGTCCAACCTCCAAACCGAATCATTAGTTCGACCATCCGTCCTACAAAATTGTACGGTTCATTTCCATGTGGATCAATGAACCAAACAAGACCCATGCCTAGTTCTCGGTCTGACTGACTTGTCTGGTCCTTGAAAACATGGTTAGTGGTGGACGCAGGATTTATTTTCTGGTGGTGCGATCAAAGGTTTTTATCACATTTTAAGGGGCGTGATTTAGATTTTTATACCTAAATAATGCACGAAAAAACATTTTTCAAGGTGCGCGCCCACCATGCTGTAAATATGTTGTTTTTAAACAGTTTAAGCGAAAATACGGCCTTCACACGTCGGTGCATTATTGACCAATACGCGCTTCAATACGTAGTTGTCGCTATGTACATAACTATTAGACACAAAATCAAAACTTGAAGAAGATGGACATTTTATGTTTTTCTCCTTTAACCCGTCACAACGGGAATCCACGCGTTAAATAAGTAAATAAGTCAAAACAACCGAAGAAATACAATCAAATACCCACTTATACAGCAGGCAAACGTGGGTTGAAAAAGAAATCAATTACGAAATTCGGTTGGTTTTTTAGTGAATCAGGGGATGTAATACAATGGATTTGGAAGTTTGAAAGATCTGTCGGCTGTTGCAAAACCAAACAAATCGCTCCACTGGTCTCCCGAGCTTCCACGTACTCGATAACCTTCGTCTTTTAACTCTTGCCTCTTTTCAGATTTGTACAAAGTAGCCAGTTTACCTAAATCTGAATCTCCCCTGTTTTGATTAGTAAACAGATCAAAGTTGTGAAACGCGCTCAACGGACAATGGTAGTTAGAGACGGGCTGGATGGGTAACCGTTTCAACCCGTTCATTTTTCATACGGGCTGTAAAACAGGCTAGGTCACATCACGTTGACCCAGCCATACTTTTTTGTTCGTTTATTTTTTATTTTTTTTATTTATTTATTTTTTTTTTTTGAAGAGTGACTTTCTATGTACAGGACCTATTGGTCACCGGGTTCATGTCGATGACATTCCCCCGTCAGCCCCGCTCTTCCGGACGCGATGTTCGATCGGGCCCCGGCCGTTGCGCAAGCTGACCTTCGCCCGGAAACCATACTGCCCCCACACGAGAGACTCGCTGGGGTAACAGCTGGGTAAAACCGGGTTGCGATGTTCGTTTATTAATCTTGTTTACGAATAATCAATGAGTTAATTGTGATTAGAAAAACAATATTATTATAATAGTGAATCTAGTTCTTTGAATAAAACGGCTTAGGAGATTGTATACCTTCAACAGATTTTAAAGTTTGGATGACTTCAACGAATCTTTTTCTAAATGACCCGTTTGACATCAAACGGAAACTAAATCAACCCATTTATAAGCAATTGGATCGAAATTGCCACCTCTATGAATTAAACTATATATGAGGTTCTATGTAAAAAATAATAATAATAAAAAAAATTTAAAAGTAAAAGTAAAGTACACAGATGGTCCCTGTGGTTTACCAAAATTTTGGATTTGGTCCCTAGCTTTCCAAAAGTACATGGACGGTCCCTATGGTTTGCACTTGTAATGCATTTAGTCCCCATACAACAAATCTAAAGGTTTCAGCAGGTCCAAGTTAGGGGCTAAATGCATTACAAAGTACAAACCACAGGGACCATCCATGTACTTTTGGAAAAGTTGGGGGACTATATGTGTTACAAGTGCAAACCACCGGGATCATCCGTGTATTTTTAGAAAGCTAGGGACCAAATCCAAAACTTTGGTAAACTACAGGGACCATCTGTGTACTTTACCCTTAAGAAAAGACTTCAAATGATTTCAACCCGTTAGACCCAAACCTTTGTTTAGCTAGTTTTTTACTTGACCCGTTTGATATAAAATAAACCCAAATCAACCTAAACTACCTATTTTACAAGTAACTCAGTCGAAATTAACGCGTCTATGAATAATGACCCATGTCGTTTCTCAGTTTATTTTTATCAAAATTTACTATCAATACACATAGGGACAATTTATAAAAACTTATAAAAAAAATAGGTTTTAGATATAGATTACCTTAGGAAAAGCTTTTCATAGTTGGTGTATCCAGCAAATTGGAGATTTTTGTCAGTGCATTCTCTTTGAAATTCGCTTCGGCCCGTTAATAAGAAAATCTTGAACCCGAGCTGTTGAAGCTCTGTGTATAATCTGAAACTTGCTGGTAAAGCAGGAGCCTCTGCTGAGTCTACCCACTCATCAAACGACTTCTCGTCAAAGACCTCTGATCTATTTTAGAAGAAATCAATCTAGTTAATCATAATAAAGGATATAATTACTTGAGAAATTCACTTATATAAATGGTATTAGAAAAGGCAAACCGACGAAATGGAAGCAAATTTCACACTTTTTGCCGACTTTGGCAAACAACTTTAGTTAGGTGCAAAATAGAAACCTATACTAATTTTTTTTATTAATATTATAAAAACAGAGACGATTACAGACTAATGGCAGGTAGACGAGCAACAAGTTGTGCCGCTACCCCCTTCTGAATAGCAAACCCTACCCTGCTAAACCGGGTTACATTTTATTATCCATTTTAGCAACTAAATTACATTTATTAGTGAGTTTAATAACAAAGAACATGTTTATCAGGCCGGGGGTCTCATTGGAAGCAGCCTCTCTATTCCTACGGGGTAGAGGTAGAGGTAAGGCTGTCTACATCTCACCCTCCTCAGATCCTACTTTAGCTTTGCTATTGGTGGGATATACTGAGTACGACGACAATGACGATGATGTTTATAAGGAAGCAGCTCATTTTTGTTACAAAGAACATGATTATCAGGAAGCAGCTCATTTTTGTTGATTTTTTTAAAAATTGCTAATGTGGGAACTTATTTGTCATTTTAGTGACATTTAATGTGACATTAAATTTTACTTTCAAAAATAAATGTAGAAAACTATTTTTTCACAACTATAGAAGTAATATTTTCAGGAAACAGTTTTGCATATGTGGCAACTCATGTGGTATTAACTCATGCCACATCAGCAATTTCCAGGTAAAATCATTTCTATTATGTGCAGCTTCCCCTTAATAATAACCAACTTTGTAACTGTTTTGAACAGAATTATGTAATTTGAGTAGAAGCATGACCATGAAGTTTGATTACATAGCATTTATAGTCTGTAATAGGGATGTGCAAAAAACCGAATTAACCGAACCATAACCGAATTAACCGACAAAACCGAACCGAAAAAACCGAACCAAATAAAAAACCGGTGGGTCGGTTAATGGTTTTTTGAAAACCGGAAGTAGCGGGTCGGTTATGGTTATCATTTTTTCCATACCCACCATAACCGAACCGAATATGTATTCACAGATGGATATGAAAAAACTATAACAATGGGTCAAAATGGAAAACATCCTGTTACAAGGGTCTTGCTATATTCAAATAAAAATCACATTTGAGGATCAATCACAGTTCACAACTCCTATGTTTTAGGGGAATGACTTTTCTCGAAATTTATGATATGTAGTTAATATCGCCGATATATCACAGATATATCGGTGGTATATTGGTTATCGGTCCTCTGGTGAGATATCGGTGCAAAATATCGGTCATAATATTGATACGGATATTATCGGCGATATCAACCGATATATCACCGATTTTCCCGATATCGGTACTTTTCTTCTTAATTGTTAACTGTTAGTGTTAAATGTTAGTGTTTCAAGTCTTAATCAGTTCCTAGTTGCTACAATTGTTATGTTTTGCAAGGTGCAAAAGGTTAATTTGTTAATGGTAGGAGAGTATAGTGAATTGTTACTGTTAAATTGCTATATATATAAATTCTGCATGATATTAAAATCACTGATATTCCACTGTGATTACCTATATTTCAAATATCTGTCCTTGACCGATATCCGATATTTTACCGCATTAACTGCATAGCACGTATGTGATGCGCAATGCGAGCGCATCACGTATTATAAAAAATTATTTATACATAAAAACTTATAAAAACACACTTAATAAGAAGACGTAATAAGAGTTGTTAATAAGAAGATAAGAGTTGTGTTTTTTGGTTCAAATCAAGCATACTAAGATATTAAATATTGAAAAAACCGAACCCAGTTCATAACATCTGGAAAAAAAACATAAGAAACAACTTTGCGTGCATCAGAGCGCATTATGCGAAATGCGCGCAATATTCTCGCATCACATAAATGCAACGCATCAGTTGTGGTGATGCGCTCTCATCAGTGCATCGGGTGCATCACGCATTATGCACGTACTTTAAAACCAAGAGCCCAGGTAAACTGGGCAATAATATTATCCGCTTTGCCCCCGACGATTTGTGCATCCAAGAACTGGCAACGAATTGCTTGCCCAAGGCAAAACGTATCCTCTCTACCAGAACGCGTTTTGCGTGAGAGATTTTTCGGGTGAGAAAAAAAAAGCCTTGAGTTCTTGGATAGGCAACTCATCCGGGGCAAAACAGACAATATCCTGGGACGGTTTACTTAGATTGTTACAGGAACAAAACACTCATATAATCGTAGTATCCTACTACCCAAGTAAACCGTGCCAGGATATTGTCCGTTTTGCCCCTGGTTACCCATCCAATAACTCACTGCTTTGTTTTCACCCAAAGATGAAAAACAAAGCCGTGAGTGAGTACAGGGGCGAAACGGACAATATCATGACACGGTTAAAACAAAATAATTGAATTTAAACAATGAAATTACGAGATTACCCGTAGCCATGATTCACATAATACGGCAGATTGGATAACAAAGTCTCATCAATATCAAAAACCCAAGCATCTTTACCATCACCAGATACATTAACCGTTTTCGCATACTCCAATGCGTACTCAGCTATAACCTCTGAGTCCGACCGGTACCGGTCTCCATTCATGTAGTTTTCAACGAAGTCAACGCACTTTTCGGGAACAACATACCAGACTCCAGCATCGTTAGCTTCGATGGAGTATTTCCAGCTTTCACAGAACGATTCATCGGTGTTACGGTAACGGAGGATGTCGGAATAGACTGGTGGTCGTTGTGGTAACCGGATTAACCGTTCCGATAGGATGGGGTTGGTGAGTGAGAGGAGGAAGAGGAGGAATGCGATGGTGAATCGGCCGGAATCCATGGTGGATTCAATGAATGATGGGATCTGTTAGGTGTATTGTAGTCTACACTTTAAACTATTAATTTGTTTTGTTTTTTAATTTATCTCTTCTTTCGATTTCTAAAATATTAAGTTAGGGTGTGCATTAAGGGGGTGTTTGGCCCTTATAGCTTTTTTTAGCTTTTTTTACAAAATAAGCTTAATTTGATGTTTGGTTTAGCTTTTTAAGCTTATGCTTATTAGCTTATATAAGCTAATTTGAATAAGCTTATTTGATGATGATTTTTTAGCTTATTTGAAGAAACCTTCTTTGTGTAAGGGCAAATAATATAAATAAGCTATAAGCTAATCCAAACACATTAAAAGAGCTTATCAAATGATAGAAAATAAGCTATAAGCTAGTTTAAAATATAAACATAAGCCAAAAAATAAAAACTAGGCTAAACACCCCCTAACTTGTTTTGTTTTTTTAATTTATCTCTTCTTTCAATTTCTAAAATATTAATTTAGGGTGTCATGTTTGCATGTTATTTGCATAGTAACCTCTAGCTTTATATACGTCGTGTATATGTCTATATGCGGCGTATAGCCACCTTTTTCAATTTCCTAGAGAATCTGTGATATGATGTGGGAATTTGTCTCTTTATACGTTGCGTATAAGCCTATACATAGCGTATATAAAGGGTGTTTTTTTAAGAAACATTGTTTTACATTACTTATCGTTTTAGCAAACTTTTATAGTAAGTAATTTTTAAAAATAGATAAATAAAAAACATTGTTAAGTATTCTATCGTATAGTATAATATAGGTTTCGTATATGAGTAGTTTAGGTCCCGTATAGGCCTATACTATACCATACCATACCATACATTACCATACCATACTATACGATACGATACGATACTATAAGATACCATACAACGCCCGTATAGGCCTATAGGCATATACAAGACCTATAAGGGACCTATACGATACTTATACTACATTATTCGATACGATAAGATATGATACTAACTACACCTATAGGCCTATAAGCCTATACAGGACTTATACAACACTATACGATACGATACGATACGATACGATACGATACGATACTACATCAACAGGCCTATAGGAGGTCTATACGTGACTTATACTATACTATACGATACGATACTTAAAAATGTTTTTATAAATACTTATTATAGAACTTTTTTAAAACGATAAATAATGCCTACGATACTACATCTATAGTTCTATATTTCTATATGATGCTTATACGAGACCTATACTATACGATACTACAACTATAGGGACCTATACTACACTATACGATACGATATCACACTTATAGGCTTATACGAGGTCAACACGTGACCTATACTACATCTATACGATACGATTTATTGTATAGAAATGATTAATTTTGTATAAAAAAGTTTATAAGAGATACCTACTTTTTTATTTATTTAAAATAGAAAACTTTTTTTTATAAAACTTTACTATAATCTTGTATAAATGTTTCTTAAAAAAACCACCCTTTATACACGTTGCATATAGGGCTATACGTGGCGTATATAAAGGGTTAAAAAGACAATTTTACCCCTGGTTTGAGTTGCGTATAGCCCCCAATCCAGGGTAAAATGGTATTTTTTTTTACCAAACTTGCCCCATCTATACGCCACATACAGGGCTATACGGGGCGTATAGTAAAAA
Organism: Helianthus annuus; assembly: GCF_002127325.2. Lineage (NCBI taxonomy): Eukaryota > Viridiplantae > Streptophyta > Magnoliopsida > Asterales > Asteraceae > Helianthus > Helianthus annuus. The sequence continues at coordinate 2,084,841 of NC_035444.2, forward strand.
GGACAATTTTACCCCTGGATTGGGGGCTATACGCAGCCCAAACCAGGGGTAAATTTGTCTTTTTGACTCTTTATATATGTCGCGTATAGGCCTATACGCAGCGTATATTGTAACGCCCTGCGTTTTCAAACTTCCTACATTTAGAAACCTTACGTGAAATTCTAACTTTGGAAATCTTGTGTTCTTATAACCATTCTTTCATTGTAATCGTTGTAAAATACGGAACTTGCTTCGTAAATAAAACTTGTACGTTACACTTTTTACCTAGTTAAATCATGTTTTATTTCATATTTCACCTTGTTACAAGTTAGGGGAAACATTGTTGCATATTATTACACAACTTAACTAACAAAATTACTCATTATAATGTTTTAAAAAAATAAAAAAATAAAGAAATATGGCAGCCCAAATTCAGCCAAATTCAGCCCCATATAGTTGGGTTTTGTGGGCTAGTTTCAAGGTGTAACCCCTTCTAAACACTTCCAAAGCCCAACCCATTGAAACCCTAATCCTTCCCCCTATAAATACCCCTTATAACCAGCCTCCCTACCACTTTTACAACCCTAAAAACTCACAAAACATCCACCAAACCGTAGCTGAAAGCAAGGGTTCGAGTAGATTGACACCCCTTCACGAAAATGAGCATAACTCACTCAATTCTTATCCGATTCACTCGATTCTTTTTCCTACTTGCTTGTATAATCATGGGGTTCGATTCCTAGACTTCTCCTTGGAGAAATCAGACCTGGAAATGCCCCGAAATAGTCCATAAACTTTCTGTTTGTTTTTATGTTCATCAAAAACTTGTTTAAACCTATGCAACTTGTGTCCAACACATCTCATACCTATGTCCTAATGCTTACAACTTATCCCATGGTTGGTTAAGCTTAAAAACAAGGTTGAGACATTTAAAATCAGAGGATTAAACCTCATAAACTTAGTGTTTTGTTTAGGGTTTTTAACCCACAAGTCATGTCAAACTTTGTCTTTGATACATGAGTGATTATGGAACAACTTGGGTTGTCCAAACATACAATCCTCACATGATTTGATGATTTCTCTTAGTTAGTATGTATATTTCTTATTCTTTATTGTATGTTCATGACCCTCCTTGGTTGTTTTTTTTTACATCAAGTGTAGTGGTGAACACATAGAGGTGCCTAAATGGAAGACTTGATCTTCCTACCTCCTACATGACTTCTATGACATTTAGAGGTACCAAAATGAAGATTTTAATCTTCTACCTCATGCTTGAACTATTGGACATATATTATATAACCTAAATATATTATTCGAATAATCGAATCTTTGATGATGAACTAGTGTTCATATGTCGGGGTACTAGATTACATCATCCTAGACTATGATAACTTGTCACGATTCTAATGGAACCTTGTTCCATGAAAACATCTAAACTCCTTCGAGTTTCCTAGTGTCAAGAACAAGCATCATATGTACTAAATGATTATTTTCCATGTTATTCTCATATCTTATTTTTATGTTGTTTTAAACACCGAATCTCGACTCTAAACATACTTGAACTTTAACCCTTATACATTCGGACTCTAAATCTCTACTCGTCAACAATTGGATAATCGGAAAACATATGCAAACTTTGTGAGTATACTCGTATTTCCCCCTTTTTACTTTTACCACTTTTGGGGTGTAACATGTTTACCTATTAACTTACACATGAACACTTTGTTAAACACATGAACGTTCCTATAACATGCTTGTATACGTGATGACTTGATACGTTAAACTTGGGTTATTCTTATGTGTTGAACTTATCATTAACTTCGTACGAGCCAAACCTTGACATATGTAGCGCTATAGGATTAACGACCCGCCCGTAAACTTGAGGTTATGTCTTGAGCATATTGCGTTTTCTTGGTTTGATATGTTAGACACATGCCATGTTTAAATGTTTATCTTGAATCACATGCTTGCTATGAGGAATTGTTCAAACTTATCTTTTGCTATGTACGTATCAAACTTGTATACTCGCCTTTGCTTTTGCATTGAATTGTATTTTTAAACATGTTACAGGTTGATGATGATGAAATGAAAACGGATAGCAAAGATGCCTAAATACTCACTTAGACGTTTAGGTTTAAAGTGTTGTATCAATTTTGTTTATGTTATGTTGAACAATGTTGTTATTTGCTTTTCTTGTAATGTTTTGACATTTATTTTGGAAATGAAATTTGGATTATTAAATTATTGTCACAAATAGCGTTATGATGTCTCGAGCAATCTTCACACTTCGTCTCATCCCGATGTTTCCGCCATTGGTTGGGGTGTGACAGATTGGTATCAGAGCCATAACTATAGGGAATTAGGAAAAGTAGGAATGCTTTCACCTAGTCTATAGTTTTAGAGCCTTATTCGTATGCTTTGCTTGGACTACTACATGATACCTTATTTGTTACTTATTTATGCTCTTTTAAACATGTATGTTACTCATGTGTAATATTTGACATGTTATTCGTACGCATTAAAGCTTGTTCTATTATGTGTTAACACTTGTTTTATCATTTCATTATTTAAGTACCATTCTTGATATGCTTTCTTATGTGTTTATACTTGCTTGTGTATTTCCTTCAACACACACTTCCCTCATGCATTTTACTCGATTATTCTAAATCCGACAACACTCATATTGTACAAATGAGACGAATTCACCAAAATAGGTGTGAAACCCACAGTTTAGTGAACGACTCTCAATCTATCTATTCTTCTTTTTACACGAGATATCGCCATTGAGCTAGGAGTGAAATCCACATCTAAATGGCAAATCTCAAATTTCAAATTCTAGTGGACCCTCGTCAACATGTCGAAATTTAAATTTTGACCCGACGAGTACCAACCACACTTAGGATACGAAATCGTCAAGATAGGGGTGAAACCCGCACCTTGTCGACTAGTTCCACTCCTTGATTTTTTCATAAATCCCGCCAAGTCTCGAAATTTCGATTGATTTGGGACATGTAGTAACCGGAAGGGTAAATACCGTTAACCGACTTGTCGGCGAGAGTATTTTACCTATTAGGCCAAAGCATGCTCCTCAAATTCAAAAGACTTTTCGACCACTTTGGTTAGTCAAAGTTCCATTTGGAACACTCCAAACTTTGGTCAAACATGTGTTTCTATTGTTCATTTTATACGATGCAATCTTTCAACCTCGAGTTTACCTTTGATTTCTCTTTTCACACGCACAACATATCGAACCTTTTCGATACATTTATATATGCATGATTTTCATATAATTTAAATTCATATTCCTTGTAACAACTAGTGGAGAGGTATCATCGAGATTGGAGTGACTTCCTTACCTTGACGAGTGACTCCACCCCTCTTCCCTTAAAACGACCACACCAGGGGTGATTCCCTTACTTAGGTGACCGTTACCCAAAACTTCTCTTTCAAAATATTTTATTATGCAAACCCGATCATGTTTTATACCTAAATCATTTATCATTATTCAAAATACCTACTTATACCGATTTCAAAATACATTGTTTATCAAACGTACTTCTTATTCTACCATCCATTTTCACTCAAATCATATACACGAGATTCTTAATCATGTCTTTACCGTTTTACTACACGAATTTCCAAACCTTACGAAATGCTACCTATCAATTTAATCGGTCTAACGAATCTCTTGCCCATGAACTTCACATCTGATTTATTAACTGAAACACGTTCACATTATATCATCATACTAGAGACTTCCACTCTTAATCGAAATCAAACTAACCTTTCTCAATTACTTATAAGGCCTCATAGATGTTATATGATCGTTTTTACCAAATACTCTTTCCAACATCAATAAATCCTTTGTTAAAATTATTTTTAAACAATCACTAAGTTCTTTTACTAAATTTCTTTTCTAAGGGTCGACGTTTTCACAAGAACTTTCAAAGTTCAAAATTTCATGTTTTGATGCAAATGAAACAAACCCGTAATTTAAAAAAAAAAAAAAAACCTTCTCTACAACGCTTAACTCGTCATCCAAATTTCAAAACACGTGGGCTACAAGACTTCATGGGGACCGACAATTTTCAACATACGTGAACTCCTTTTTTTTAACAAAAGTAGCATTTCAATCATTACAAAATACGTTAAGCATGACCAATGAGTACTTTATGTTCCTTTACATATACAAACTATATTCTACCTTTCAAACCAAGCTCAATCTAATTTCGATTCGACAAACTCAACGTTTTGTTTAAACAACTATACATGCACATCATCATACACATTTTAGTCGATATCTCGCGATAACATCATTTATATCGTTCGTATCTACATACTTAACCTTTTTTTTTTCTCTACAATGTCTCAACGTACACCATATACGCAATATTTATTTTTCATACCTACACCTATGTTCATACCTTTTATGCTTGTACTCATACACATACTACTTATACGTTTTACGCTTCTGCTTATACACATACTACTTACACGTTTTATGTTTATGCTCATACATACATGCGTATTCATACTTAAACTTATGCTCATACTTTCATCCTTACTCATGATTCGTACATTCGTACCTATACGCGAGCGTAATCCGAGGGATTCGCTTACGTGGGTCCCATACATGCTTAAACATAAACATGCTTACACACAACATTCTTCTACGTACACATTCTTATTTTCAAATTCATGTATACCTTGATTCATACATAACTAGTACAAGCTATGTGGATCATGCGAAAATCAGTATAATCGCGGGTGCACACGGGATTATAGTGATAGGCGTATGAGAACCATAGAGTGTACTACTGTGTATGGTAAGACACGGAACGTAACATGACCCCGAGTAACGAAACGGACGTAATGTGGTTAAAACATGGTGGATACGCCGCTGGTACTTCCTATATATAAGTGTTTTCACCATGTTACCAAACTTTCGTAAAACGTGCCATGAGAAATTCAGTGTGTTGCAGACCTTTTGGACCTAATACAACTTCACGCAACTCACAAACGCATTATATCCGATTATTCATGACGAGACTTCATCCTTAACACACTACGTTCATCTATCCAACACTTATGCTATTCACATACTTGTACTCTTTAAGAGCCATTCGTTCATTCTATACTCGTATTATTTTATACAAAACTCGTTCGTAATCCAGCTTGTTTAAACATTTGAGTCCTAACTTACCTCATTACCTATAAAATAGCCTCCCTATTCTTGATTCTTGTGTAACTATACTTAGTATCTCTCTATTGCTTTATTTAAAGTAACAAACCTTTTCGTCCCTCTCAATAAACAGGTTTTACGAAAGTATGATTTTTTTATACTATCCTTAAAAACTTCCCCTTGCAAATCTACCTTGATGTTCTCCAAAATTTGGTACTTTTCAAAACTTTCAAACTTCCCAAGTTTCAATTCTTAATGATCACCTTTATGCCAAAAACTCTTTCAAGCCTTCCTCTTGAATAAATTTCGGGACGAAATTTCCTAAAGGAGGGGAGACTGTAACGCCCTGCGTTTTCAAACTTCCTACATTTAGAAACCTTACGTGAAATTCTAACTTTGGAAATCTTGTGTTCTTATAACCATTCTTTCATTGTAATCGTTGTAAAATACGGAACTTGCTTCGTAAATAAAACTTGTACGTTACACTTTTTACCTAGTTAAATCATGTTTTATTTCATATTTCACCTTGTTACAAGTTAGGGGAAACATTGTTGCATATTATTACACAACTTAACTAACAAAATTACTCATTATAATGTTTTAAAAAAATAAAAAAATAAAGAAATATGGCAGCCCAAATTCAGCCAAATTCAGCCCCATATAGTTGGGTTTTGTGGGCTAGTTTCAAGGTGTAACCCCTTCTAAACACTTCCAAAGCCCAACCCATTGAAACCCTAATCCTTCCCCCTATAAATACCCCTTATAACCAGCCTCCCTACCACTTTTACAACCCTAAAAACTCACAAAACATCCACCAAACCGTAGCTGAAAGCAAGGGTTCGAGTAGATTGACACCCCTTCACGAAAATGAGCATAACTCACTCAATTCTTATCCGATTCACTCGATTCTTTTTCCTACTTGCTTGTATAATCATGGGGTTCGATTCCTAGACTTCTCCTTGGAGAAATCAGACCTGGAAATGCCCCGAAATAGTCCATAAACTTTCTGTTTGTTTTTATGTTCATCAAAAACTTGTTTAAACCTATGCAACTTGTGTCCAACACATCTCATACCTATGTCCTAATGCTTACAACTTATCCCATGGTTGGTTAAGCTTAAAAACAAGGTTGAGACATTTAAAATCAGAGGATTAAACCTCATAAACTTAGTGTTTTGTTTAGGGTTTTTAACCCACAAGTCATGTCAAACTTTGTCTTTGATACATGAGTGATTATGGAACAACTTGGGTTGTCCAAACATACAATCCTCACATGATTTGATGATTTCTCTTAGTTAGTATGTATATTTCTTATTCTTTATTGTATGTTCATGACCCTCCTTGGTTGTTTTTTTTTACATCAAGTGTAGTGGTGAACACATAGAGGTGCCTAAATGGAAGACTTGATCTTCCTACCTCCTACATGACTTCTATGACATTTAGAGGTACCAAAATGAAGATTTTAATCTTCTACCTCATGCTTGAACTATTGGACATATATTATATAACCTAAATATATTATTCGAATAATCGAATCTTTGATGATGAACTAGTGTTCATATGTCGGGGTACTAGATTACATCATCCTAGACTATGATAACTTGTCACGATTCTAATGGAACCTTGTTCCATGAAAACATCTAAACTCCTTCGAGTTTCCTAGTGTCAAGAACAAGCATCATATGTACTAAATGATTATTTTCCATGTTATTCTCATATCTTATTTTTATGTTGTTTTAAACACCGAATCTCGACTCTAAACATACTTGAACTTTAACCCTTATACATTCGGACTCTAAATCTCTACTCGTCAACAATTGGATAATCGGAAAACATATGCAAACTTTGTGAGTATACTCGTATTTCCCCCTTTTTACTTTTACCACTTTTGGGGTGTAACATGTTTACCTATTAACTTACACATGAACACTTTGTTAAACACATGAACGTTCCTATAACATGCTTGTATACGTGATGACTTGATACGTTAAACTTGGGTTATTCTTATGTGTTGAACTTATCATTAACTTCGTACGAGCCAAACCTTGACATATGTAGCGCTATAGGATTAACGACCCGCCCGTAAACTTGAGGTTATGTCTTGAGCATATTGCGTTTTCTTGGTTTGATATGTTAGACACATGCCATGTTTAAATGTTTATCTTGAATCACATGCTTGCTATGAGGAATTGTTCAAACTTATCTTTTGCTATGTACGTATCAAACTTGTATACTCGCCTTTGCTTTTGCATTGAATTGTATTTTTAAACATGTTACAGGTTGATGATGATGAAATGAAAACGGATAGCAAAGATGCCTAAATACTCACTTAGACGTTTAGGTTTAAAGTGTTGTATCAATTTTGTTTATGTTATGTTGAACAATGTTGTTATTTGCTTTTCTTGTAATGTTTTGACATTTATTTTGGAAATGAAATTTGGATTATTAAATTATTGTCACAAATAGCGTTATGATGTCTCGAGCAATCTTCACACTTCGTCTCATCCCGATGTTTCCGCCATTGGTTGGGGTGTGACATATATAAAGAGTGGTTTTTTTACCCTAAACCTGTGGTAAATTGTCTTTTTAACCCTTTATATACGCCGCGTATAGGCCTATACGCAACGTATATAAAGAGTTTTTTTAGGAAACAATTTTATACATTATTTATCGTTTTAGCAACGTTCTATAATAAATACTTAAAAAAACATTTTTAAGTATCGTATCGTATAGTATAAGTCTCGTATAAACCTCATATAGGCCTATGGATGTAGTATCGTATCGTATAGTGTATAGTATAAGTCCCGTATAGGTCTTATATATGCATATAGGCCTATACGGGACCTATACTACACCTATAGGCCTATAGGGGTGTTCAATGGTATCTTATAGTATTGTATCGTATCGTATATTATCATATTGTATAGTGTATAGTATAAGTCTCGTATAGGTTCGCTATAGGTTTTGTATGTGCCTGTAGGCCTATACGGGATCTAAACCACACCTATAGGCCTAAAAGGGACCTATACTACACATATAGGCTTATACGGGTGTTGTATGGTATCCTATAGGATTATCTCCCCTTGCTCTTCAATCATGTGCATTTAGGGGAATTGTAATATAGCTTTTCAAAACCGCTATAAAAAAATCTTGGTGAATGGTGGAGCATTAAGTACTCATCTTCTTAGGATTCGCACAAGATTGATGTTGGAATCCTCGATTGTAGTAGACCTATAACTTTTGTAAAGGTATTGTCTGCTATATCCTCCTACCGTTTTAAAATTGCGTAATTGCTTCATTCGCACTACTATAAGCCAAAAGACGATTATAAAGGAAAATATTTTTGCCGTTGTGATTCGTGGATGTCAATCTCCTAGAACTAGAAGACACTAAACCAATTTGAAATTTTGTTTTGAGTTGCAATTAGCTTTCTAAGGTAGATACTTTTGTAAAGGTATTATCTGCTATATCCTCGTATGGTCTTCAAATTGTGTAATTGCTTCATTTTCACTACCATAAGCCAAAAGACAATTATAGAGGAAAATATTTTTGCCATTGTGATTCGTGGATGTCAATCTCCTAGAACTAGAAGTCACTAAACCAATTTGAAATTTTGTTTTGAGTTGCAATTAGCTTTCTAAGGTAGATGAATTGCCTATGTACAACTTGAATTTCTCCCTTTTGGGCATTTAAATTTTTGTTACGTGATATTTTCTATCAAGACTCCCAATAACACCTTTGTGTATCACAAAAATCACTAAAATTATTAATAGACCGATGAATGAATATCAAAAGATAAAAAACATTTTTTATGTCATTTTAAACTTGTAAAATAAGTGGGTTCAGCTGGGACTCACGTTTTTTCTCTCACAAGGAGGGTACAACTAGTAAGAGCGTAGATGCATTTAGATCAACCCTATACAAAACTACACATACTTTAAAAGTATGGTACACTAAGCATCGAAACCTTAGCTTTTTTAAACTTTAACATTATCAAGCGAGGGTTAAATCCCTTGGGTAAATAAAAAAATGTGTAGTCGTAGAAATAAAAGACGTGTGAATTATTATCGTTCTAAAAATAAAATAAAAGAGTAAATTGTCATTTTCATTGATGTGGTTTGGATTGAACCGACGAAAATGACCAAACCATATTGACAAAAGTAACGGTTCACTCTAAAATATATATAAAATTGTTGGATAACCACTAAAAAAGTTTTCTAAAAAAACACAAAAATGTTAAACTGGTTGGCTTGTTTTGTGCATAGTTTTATCTATTTTTGGTAACATTGTGAAGGAAATCCTTAAACATAGCCAAGTGATTGAATGAAAAACATGGACGTTGCCGAGAACACCGCTCATTCTCAACTCATCACTTGTCTTCAAATCAACTTTAAATCCATCATTTCCACACATTTTTACACTTGCATTTTCTAACACAATAATCACACACAAAACTCTCTCAAAATGTCGTGGCAAACTTACGTTGATGAACATTTGATGTGTGACATTGAAGGTACCGGTCAGCACCTCGCCTCAGCCGCTATCTTCGGCACTGACGGTACTGTCTGGGCTAAGAGCTCGTCCTTCCCTCAGGTCTGTCTTTATTAATAATAATATTTCTCTTAATCTAATCATTCATTATTGTTTTTATATATTATGTTATGGGTATGCATGCACATTTGAGAAACTTGATCATAGGATATATGATAGTATGTTTATAAGAATTCAACTATTCATGCATGTTTACATACGACGGACCTACCCTTTGGCCAGGGTGGGCGGCCGCACCCCTTGAAAAATAATATTTAGTGTATATTTTAGGCAAAAAAAACCTGACCGCACCCCTTGAAAATATGGTTGAATACCTCATCCGCACCCCCAGCAAATAATTTCTGGATCCACCACAGAATTTGTAATAGTTTTTTTTTTTTCATGTGTTCTTTTGTGTAGTTTAAACCTGATGAAATTAATTCTATCATCAAAGAATTCGATGCACCCGGTACCCTTGCCCCTACGGGTTTATTTCTTGCTGGTGCAAAGTACATGGTGATCCAAGGCGAGCCTGGAGCTGTTATCCGTGGAAAGAAGGTAACTTCAACCCGGTTATGTTAAAAAAGGTTTATTTGGGTTATAGGTTTCACGGGTCGAATGGGTAAAGCTTGAAAAATTTTAAATATCTAACAGGCCAAACAGGTTGAAAGTCATCCGAAGTTTTGTCAGTTTACTAAAACAGTTTACTAAAGCAAATTAGTTATTACTTAATATGATAGTTGTTTATTACTCCAAGACGTGTTATACCGCGTATAAATGAGGGCGTTCATTCCCTGTGTCGAAGAATCAAACCTTGGCTGTCTTTTATGTAAATGGTGGTCCTGAAAACCTTGAAAGTTTCTGCTTAATTCGAAGGAATTCTAATCTAAGGTGGCAAAATGGGACGAGGCGGTGATTGGGTAATGGACAAATCTGGCACGCGTTCAATCATGTTGGGTTGACCCGAAACACTTTTTGTTCGGTATGCTTAAACTTTTCATAAATAATGCAGGTGTCAAAAATGATTACAGAAATTATATATATTTTTTTGAATAAATAAATTAGGTGGTTTTACGCATTTAAGATACACTTTTGGTGACTTAGACTAGATGTTGTGAGTTCACTAGCAACCCATTAACGATGCCACATAGGATGTTGGTGACGGTTAACCCACACCGGCTAGTTAACGACGGCCACGGTAACAACATTGTGAATTCGTTAATTCATTAACTATGTTTTCGGGATGATGGTGGGGCCCATGGATGTTGGAACCAATCACATGCCACCTTTTTTATTTATTTTAGCTACTGGTATTGGGTGTTTAGTTAATACACAACACACTGTTAACGGGTATTTAGTTAATGGTCAAGTTCTTATATGACAGTGACGTGACAGTGATGTGGCAATGGTATAGTTAACCCACAACACAGTCTTATAGCATGTTCGAGCCAATTTACTTTCAATGTAATCTTGTTTAGCATACTTGTTTGACTCGTTAGAAGTGTAACATAAGCACACAAACACGAGTAGACGCATTTCCACTTCAGTATATTATCAAACTCATATCCATAATGATTCCAAGATACAAACCAAATGTGCCTTAGTAAATAATATTTGAATTTACAGGGAGCTGGAGGGATCTGCATCAAGAAAACCGGTCAAGCCATGGTGTTTGGCTTATACGAAGAGCCCGTGGCTCCTGGTCAATGCAACATGGTTGTGGAAAGGTTGGGTGATTATCTCGTGGACCAGGGCATGTGATTCCGCTCCTTATCACCATTCGCAGTACTTATGTGTCTATAGTCTCGAATACGAGGATAAAAACGGTTTTATTTACTGTTTTTTGGAGTTATGATCTCCGCGTCCTTGTTATATGCCAGGTTATGTGTATCGTTTTTAACGAATCCTTATGTTAAATAACGTGTTACTCAAATATGTTCAAAAGTTGGGTGTTGTCTTGTTAATGTGACAATTATTGTCACAAGATGGCATATTATGTGAATAAGAGAAATCTCATTGTATTTTATTTTCTATGTTTATGATACAAATGTGATTCATATCTTTGTTTTGTATCTGTTTGTTTGGTTGATGGAAACATCAGTTAGGAAAAAGTTTTCATACCATAATAAATAAAAATAACTACACAAGTTGGTGCATATATGATCACACATTGAGAATCCATTCCTTGTTATAATGACATTAAAAATCAGAAGATGTTATATAAATTTTAAAAATAATGTAGTAAAGGTGATCACTACCTAAATTTATGAGATGAAAGATGTGATTACTACATATTAGTGAGACTTGAAGATGTATCACTAGCAAGCGTAGATTTGTGGGGCGGGAGGGGGCGTCCGACTCTCTGAACTTTTCGCTCGTTAGTGGAGAGTATGTAGTTTTCGTATAGAAATTTTTTGGTATATACGTTTTTGACCCCCCCCCCCCCCCCCCGGTTTTATAGAATTTTTTGTATTTACGTTTTCGACCCTCCGGTGGAAAATCTCAAGTTTCGCCATACTACCTTAGTAATGAGAAGACTTAGTAGTGATCACTACTGTATTATTGAGACCTAAAGAGGTGATCACTAACTCGTTCATGACACGATTTTGGTGATTCATTCCACATTGTTACAATAAAGAAGTTGTAGTGAACTATATCCTAAAGAGAAAGACGCGAAGGTGATCATTACCTTGATTAGTGACATGTCCTTAGTGAAGATAAACTTTTGTTGGATATAAAAAGGTGTATGTAAAGTGTGTTAGTTAACACTCGCCTGATTCCCAAACTACTATAAATCTTTGTGTTTTTATGTATTGATTTTTGTTTTACGATAATCTTGTTCAAATAGGTTTTCAACATACAAATTCTTCATAAGAAACATATTCTTGACCAACAAAGATATCATAAAAATGGTCATAAAATTTAAAAATTAAGGTATTAACTCACTATAGATTCCTTTTGTAATTACAACTAATATTTTTATTTTATAATTTATTTTCTCAAAGTTAAAGGGAAAAAAAAGGTAAGATGTACGATGGTACACCCACCTCAACACCCTTCTCATGTAGCATAGTGGTGAGCATTTGCAAAGCAATGATGAGGACAGCATCATATTCATGATATGTGGTGGCCTTTGTTCATCAACTTGTATACGACACCCTAACATGTATGGGCACAAGAAGCCTTTCATTATAAAACAAGTTAGATAAAATATTTTTTTTATATTATATATAATATAATATATATTGTGGTTTCTAGAAATATATAAAAAAGTTGTGTCTTATGTTGTCTTTTTTTTTTCTTCTAAAAATCTTTGGGAAGTAAATATTTGATGCAGCTCAAGACCAATATATGATGTCATAAATATATAAATAAAAAGAATAAAGTGTGGGGAATATTTTAGTGTTGATTATGCCATTCAAATTACTCAAATCCATCCTTTACAAGATGATGGGGACCTCAAATCCCAATCCTTGATTTCATAGAAAAAGAAAGGGTCAATTACAACCAACACAATATATTATTATCATTATATTTTTTTTCATAAAAGGTGGTGTGTTAACCAAGGTACTAATTTAAAATAAAGATTAGAAGAACTGTATAAATAAATATATATTACATATAATCATACGTACGTAAAGAAAGAGAGTTAATGACCAAAAAATCATTTATGTACCACATTTAAAGTAATATGTATATGAATCAGCAATATTCTTGAATTCTTACCGTACAAACGCATAAATTATAGCGACAAATGATATCATCAGCCGTAAGGTCAGTCGGTATGGTTGCGGGGACCGAGCTCGAGGAATGGTTTCAACGATCGGTGAACCACCCCTAGTGTTTGAATGGGGAGTGGGGAGTTTGAGAGAGAGTGTTTTTTCGGTGTATACTCACCGAAGGTGAAGAAGAACAAATTAAGAGAGGAGAGAGAGGAGAGAAGAACCAATTAAAAATTTTTATTTTTTAACTAAGTGGGTGTTTAAACCATACCTAGTGTTTGAGTAGAAAATAAGGAGTGAAGGGAGGAGTTGACATGACTTTATATCATTGGGTAGAGAAAACTCAAACACCCTAACTCACCCCAACCATACCGTCCACCCTAATATGCTACTAGAAATATATAGAATTAGTCATGTATCGGACATCTTCACATAAAGAATTGAAATAGTTATAAATGCATTTTAATAACGTTTAAATGAGTAATATATTAATTAATTTATAAACATTTAATACATATTAATTTTCAATGTCAACATTTGAATTAACGTTACAGATTTTTAAACTTTACACCCTATACTTTTTACTTTTTGTCTTTTACAACTTTATCAATAAACATTTTTCACTTTTTACCTTGACACTTTTCAACGTTTTTACGTTACTTTTGGCGGTTTAACGAACCCTTTGTAGTGCAGGTTCTACGTCGACTCAATTAGTGACGGAACTAGCCCATTAAATCTAGGGTATCCCAAATTTTTTTCTGTTCAATCATACAATATTAAAAAAAACGATAGTGGCGGCATTAAATAAAGTATAATCTGGAAATCCATATTCGGCGAACGTTCAGACAAACTCACCGGCATAACCAATAGCGGCGACATGCTTATTAACTACGACATTTTGTTCATTAGCGACGGCCTCATTACCGACAAACATATCGCCGCTAATGATTGTTGATTTTTTTTATCGAACCAGTGTTATTGGCAGCAACAAAACATGAGACCAGTGCGTAAAAGATGACCAGTGACGTCTGGTTTTGTTCTAGATCCTGAGCAATGATCAGAAAGAATGCCGCCATACGTATTTTGTGGTTTTTTTGGGCTAATCTGATCAATTGGGCTTATCTAATCAATTGAGTCATTGTTTCAATCGGGCTCACTTATTTTATAAGTTTGGGTTGGTTACGGATATCCTTGTATTATTTTAGGGGTATCCTTTGTATAAAACCGAAAAATTAAAAAAATACACAAAGCATACGGACTTCAGCCATAGCCCATGCTACGGCGGGCTACGGCTCACATAATAGTGATTCCGCCCTTGTACTCAGTTATTTTTTTCTATGTGTTACGTTTCAGTCTAATTTTTAAGAGCTAACATTTCACAACATGCGTGTGTTATTTAATGTTTTCACGTCTACCTTTTTGCTCAGTTTAACTAAGTATCACGCCGCTGCAAAACACGGGTCCTAAAATAATAATAAAAATACCTTTTACTGGAAGGAACATGTAGGAAAACTTGTGACAATTTACATGGGGCCATGACCATACCAGCAAGGACTATAGAATAACAATAATTCATCATACAATACAATTGCACGTCACACTTTCCACCGTATATAAATAATATTAATCTCCTCCCCACAATAATCCAACTTGTACCGTTTCTTTCATTCTTTCTACTCAATCGGAACACGATGTCGTGGCAAGCGTACGTGGATGACCACTTGATGTGCGAGATCGAAGGAAATCACCTCACTGCCGCCGCGATTATCGGTCACGACGGCGTCGTTTGGGCCCAATCAGCCACCTTCCCTCAGGTCCAACTCTTATATACACACACACATATTTGTCTATTTTGACCTAGTTTTCTCTTCATTAACTTCGTTACAGTTTGTTTGATTCGGATCTGACTCGAACAGATACTGCTGTTAAGTTGATGTTATTTCAGAATGAAATTGTTCTGCTGTGTGTTGATGTTTAGGGTTTAACAGGCTCAGCTGTTTGGTTTGACTTTGACCTAGTCTGTTTGACTTTTATTGGCAACTTTTGACCTTGGATTTAAAAAGTGGGAATCCCATGAAAACGACGAGGTCTAAAACCAAGAAGCAATAAAAGCGGCAAGCTTTTCGTATCCAATGCGCAAGACGATTATATAACTTTTTTATGTATCCATAGGTTTTTAACTTCCCGGACCCAAAATATTGCTATAATTTAGGTTTTTAGAGCATTCACGATGAATTTCTTATCCCTATTTCTATAATTACACTAAAAATCACTGCTTTACTTCTCAATTAAATAATAAATTTATAACTTTATCATTACATTTTCTCAGTCTACTCACAATCGCTTACAAAAATATTAAAAACATTATATAAACACTAACATTTTATAATATAAGTAACACGCTCACAGGGACCATTTTGAATGCTATTATATGATTTTACGTGCATGTACAAGCTAAAAAAATCCAAGGTACAACAGTTTGTTGCATAAAAACACCCTAGTTACAAGAGGCGGACGCCTCAGGCCTAAAAAAACCCAAATATATTCCTTTTGGGGCTTCTTGGTTTACTCTAGGCGTTAAGTGAAAAAGCGATTGCTCGTGTGCTTTAAAAATACAAGCTATAACAATTAACAAATATATCGTAGGCAAATTCACACTAAAAAGGCGTGTGATTGTGAACATTCATTTAGAGATATGTCATTGCAATGAAATTTAATCTTTACTCTAGAAGGTATCTAGAACCTTGTAGTTTGTTAGTTCTAAGGTCCATGGACTTGTGTGTGGATTCTGCGAAAGTCTATGGCGTTTTTATCAACTATTGAGCATTGTTGTCAATAGCGAGCGTAGTGATCGCTATAGCGCGCTACGTAGCGTATAAATCTAGGCTCGCTATTAGGGTTGTAGCGATAGATAGCGATACTTGAGTTAATTTTCTGCACTCATAAATGCGACAATATATTTTGATTTATGTATCTTTCATCATTCGCAAATCATCATCATCATCATCATCATCATACTCAGTAAATCCCACCAATAGCAAAGCTAAGGTAGGGTCTGAGGAGGTTAAGATGTAGACAGCCTTACCTCTACCCCGTAGGAATAGAGAGGCTGCTTCCAGTGAGACCCCCGGCTCGCAAATGTTTAACATATTTCATGGCTAATACTGCAGGTCAAGCCAGAGGAAATAACTGCTATCATGAATGACTTCAATGAACCTGGTTCTCTTGCACCAACCGGTTTATACCTTGGTGGTACCAAGTATATGGTTATTCAAGGCGAGGCTGGGGCTGTGATTAGAGGGAAAAAGGTGACGAATCTATTTTTTTTATTTTATAATATCCAATGGGTATATGCCGATACGCAAGTGCATAACTATTTGGGCTAATTGTGTGTGTGTATATGTATATGTGCGTGCACGTGTGATATATTCTTTTGAAATCTTAACATTTTAATAATACTCTACATACATGCATACATATATGTATACATACACATATCTATACATAAATACATACATTAGGGCTGGCAATTTCAGACACGGGCCTGTTAACACGACACATTTTTAATAAGTTTCGTGTTTGGGCTTAACAGGTTTCGTGTCTTAAACAGGTCAACACGTTTAGAACAAGATAAAATTCATGTCTAAACATGTTAAAGACCTGTTAACTTGTTAGCGATCTGTTTGCGACCTTTTTATATCTGTATGGATGTTATGATTTGGCTTTTATGGATTTTTATTTTAAATTTGCTAAGGATTAATATGTTAAGGATTATGTATTAGTTAAGACTTTTATAAACTTTTGGCAATTTTTGTTTCACTAATCAGGTTCCGAAATGTGTGATATTTTGCGTGTCCCTAAACAAGTTTGTTAACAGGTTGTTTCATGTTGACATGTTTCTAAACAGGCCGTGTTCGTTTCGTCTGGAAAGATGACACGATAAGTTATTGTGTTCGTGTTCATGTCTAGCATCTCAGGTCATCGTGTCCAGTGGCGGATCTAAGAACTTTTTTCACTGGGTTTCTTTTGTTAGATTCTCACTAATTCTCACTATTTTTTTCCTAATCATACAAGGTTCTCACTAATTTTTTCCAAACCGAATGGGTTCCTGGGAACCCACAAAAGTGGCCTAGATCCGTCCCTGATCGTGTCGTGTCATGTCTTATCGTTTCATGTCTGACCTGCTAAGCAGTCAATAGCGGTGCTATAGCGGTTAGCGGACCTCTGGGTGTGTAGCGGTCCAAATAGCGGTGGCCTATAGCGGTTCCGCTATTAGCGGCGTTATATATTATAACTGGTTATATTCTTGTCAACTTCAGGGACCAGGAGGTGCTACTATTAAAAAGACAACAATGTCCTTGATCATTGGTATTTATGATGAACCCATGACTCCAGGCCAATGCAACATGATTGTTGAACGGCTCGGTGACTATCTCCTCGAACAGGGTTTTTAATTTGCTCTTGTACGTCTCCACCCCCATCATACTTTTATCCGTTGAACTTTTTATCTGTGAATGGGTTGATATGGGCTACGGTATAAATTATAAAAAATAGTTTTTATTTTATTAAATACAAATGTACAAATGTGAATATGTTGTAGAAATTCTTGTCCGGTTGGGGTCATCATAAGATAACCGCAACCAGACAAGAACAATATTTTAATATTTCAAATGTACAATGACTAAAACGAGACACAGTGAGAGTACGTTAATTTTTGTTTTATGTTTACTAAACGAGTTGTATTTTAGGATTGGGTTATAATCATCGATAACTAAACGAGTTGTATTTCAGGCTCGGCTTGTTCGAGCTTTTAACCAGTCTTAAAAGTGCACCACTACTTATTGGTCATATCCTGATTTACTAAAAAGTTTGAATAATTTGCAGGAAAGTGATACAGTACTGGTAATTAAAGTTGTGGAGTTGTAAACCAGGTGGTGGAAAATATAAACAAACTTTGAATTGATCAACTTTTTCCTGTATTATCATCCTTCTCATGATGGAAGTGGGACACTTGTTTAGTTCTTATTTTTGGAGTGTATTTTGATTAATATTTTTATTATGTTTTGGATCTCTGATATTATTATTATTACTTCTTTGCTTGTGTAACATCTTTTTGCTGTTTGATGTAAAATCCAGTTAAGTCAAACAAGTTAAATAAAGGGTATTATTGTCAATTCATAAAAAGAGGTGAAAATAAAAGATATATGAATTGACAATAATATTCTTCATTGAACATGTTTGGTTTAACTGGGTTTTAATTTTTGGACTGAATTATTATGTTTCCAGTATGTCAAGGAGGAAACTTTTATATTTTTAAAAATTAACCTGAAATAGCAAAAATGAATAAACCATATGGACGAAAATGTCAGTTAACTCCACTATTCCTTATTGATAATAAAACAAAGTAATCATTACATAAGTACAAAATAAACCATGGCACATAAGATTTGACTGATAACATAAGATTCTACTAAATTCGGTTATGTTAATTATAGAAACTGGATTTTTTTTTTAAAGAATTCTATAAACACCATTCAGCAAGCATATAACATCATTCAGCAAGTATATATAACACCATTCAGCAAGTATATAACACCATTCATGGAGTAAACATCTGACCGAAACATATTTTTTTCTCTATATAAGTATAGCAATATGGTACTCATATTAAAGATAAAAAAACGCTCGTTATTATGGTGTAGTTTTTTTTTTTAAAGTTACGTATTAAAAGTTATTGACGTTTAAAAAAGACGGGGGAATTTACATGTGCATTAATGTTAGTTTCTTAATTTAAAAATGTTAAATTTACATGTATATCATTAATCTAGAAAATTAATATGTTTAATAGTAAAAATTATTTACAATTTTACCATTATGATCTCAACTATTAGATCAAAGATCTAATGGTGTAGATTCTTTCTTACCTTTCTCACAAAAAAAACTTTTTTTAAAAGAACCTCTACCAGTGAGATTAATACCTTTTTAATCTTAGTAGTTTCATGGAATTATAATAAATAAAGGAGTTAGATATATCCTCTTGTTATTCGTTTTTTTAATAAAACTCTTTTTTGCAAATATGACAGAAACTCACTGAATACTAAAATTTCCATTAGTTTGTAACCATTTGAAACTTTTCTATTTATAGAGTAAAATACTAACAAATGATTATTTTTATTTCAAATATTTTAAGAGTATATTTGTTATTAGTCTCCCTTTTTTTTCTAAATTTGGTACAAATGTAACCAAATAATATTCTTGTTGGTTATAAAGTAGCATTTCTAGCTGAACGACTTTTAGTAAAAAAAAAAAAAAAAAAAAGATTTAAGATTGAATAGTCCAAAAACAAACCCATACACTGTTCCTTAATCCTTATTGATTATAAAACAAAGTAATCATTACATCAGTACAAAATAAACCATGGCACATTTTTATCTGTTAATTGGGCTCCTATTTGGGTCAGGTTTGACTGATAACATAAGATTTTACTAAATTCGGTTATGTTAATTTGTGCATTCTTAAATTTGTTAGACAACCATAAAGCTATGTGCAAATAGTAATGTATATATAAATTTATAAAACTTGACCAAATTCAATATACACATTTCCTTTACATGGTGTCTATCTCACATGTTTTTATGTTTTTGTAGAATAAATACAAAAAGCAGTTCCTTGAATACATTTTCAAGCACAAAACCTTCTGTCTAATGAATTTAAAATAAAACTAAAATTAGAATCTTTTGAAATATATGATTAATACTTTTCTTTTAACAAAACATTTCTGTATTGCATTTTTTTCATAATTAATTAATTGTAAGACAAATATATTTAATACACTACTTTTAATCTTTGTGAGATATCTTGCCATCATCACATTTTTAAAATTCATAGTTTTCTTATGCATATTTGTTTAACATGTATAAATAGAGCAATATCCATAAAAAAAATTATTACATGATCAATGAAATTCTTATCCATTTAAATTAACATATCTTTAATTTATATCATTTAATTGTTATTATTACTTATTAAATTGTTATTATTACTTAAATAAAAAAGTATCTAATCTAATCTAATCTAATCTAACTTATAATAAAAGACTCCAAATAATGCCACGTGCCATTCTCTCCTTCAACCTCATAAATTTTATTTATATTTATTTAATAAATTTCTTTTAATATTAATATTAATTAATAACCAATATATAGATAGGGGATGGTAAAATGAAAACCGTTTTTATTGTGAAAACTCGAAAACTAACTAAAAATAGCATAAAAAACACACCAATTTTTTTTAATTTTTTTATAAAAAATCGCAGGTTTTTTTATATAAAAAAACAACACATGTGTATGTGTACTACATATGTGTAGTATTACACATGTGCACTACAAAAAAAACTTCTTTTTTTTTTTGAAAATTTTTTTATATACTAAAAGTGACGAAAATTTGTATGAAAAAAAAAATTGGTATGTTTTTTGGCTTTTTTAATTAGTTTTCGAGTTTTCACAATAACTAGTGGTTTTCATTTGAACCTTCTCCTATATAGATATCACTTATTTTTCTTTATCTAAAATTAATAAATAACTTAAATTTTGCAATTTAAACCCTTTGTTTTTTTTACTTTTAACCCAAAGTTTTTCATCTTTTGCAATTTAATCCCAGCTCTTTTTTATTTTCAATTTTGGTCCACCATACTTTTCATTTTTCCCAAGTTTTTTGTTTCATTCTAAATTTTGTGAGTTAACGCACCGCAACGTGCGTGTGGGGTTCAACAGTTTTTCGTATATTTTTCTCGTTTGACTGGCTCGTCACGTAACATCTATTTTTCTGCGTTTGAGAAGTTCGTCCAGCACGCGGGTCCTGATGGACTTAGTTATTTTTTTTTATGTTTTACTTTTCGGTTTAATTTCTCAGCAACGAGCGTGCGTGATTCAAAGATTTTATGTCTGCTTTTTGATGGAGAGTGTGAAACGTGAGCCTTAAGTGTATTAAGTTGTGTGAGTTAATGCGTTTTATGAGATTATATCCTTTGAATATGTTAACTACGCAAGTATGTGGTTCTACAGGTTAATCGGCGTAATTCGGTGAAATTGGAGAGTTTAGTGATGAAGCAGAATTATCAAGGATGATAGTCGAGACACGCTACATTATTCATGAGCCGTTACGAGTCGAAATGTAGCTTGAATGTACGAGAATTATGAACGAACGAAGTTGAGGGGCCGTTTAGTCATTGTATGAAAGTGAAGATGCAAACTAGAGGGAAGGAGTGTAACCTACGGCTAAGATACGAAAAAAGAAACAGAATGTACAGACCGTAATCTATGGTTTTGTTCCGTAGCGTATGGTTAGAATAAAAAGGTGGGCCGGTTGGGCTGAGATGTTGGGCAGCCTTTAGTCACGTGGACTTGGGCTCTCTTGTCAACAAATCATCATCACAAGTGGCCCCACGATTAGGCAGCCATCACAAGAACAAGAGAGGCTCAAGTTGGACTTTGAGATGATTGGACCATGTTATTGAATCATATGATACGAACACATGATCCACTAGGAAATTGGCGGCAGCCATATTAAAGGAGAAGGTGGATTTTTGTGATTGGGCCGCAACAACAGAGGGAATCTATCTTGGATTATCATTAATCATCGAGAGGTGCACATGAGGGTTTGAGGATATTCATAACATCATCCATCATTATCATCATAAGACATCATCACGCATCATCAGTATTGTTCTTTGGGCCGAGATATGCACATATGTTCTTGGGGGGTGTGTGGACTTTGACTTCTCAACAATAACATCACAATAGACAAGAAAAAAGGAAACACATCTCATTATCATCATATCGTTGACGGCATAGACTTCTTTTGAAGGAGCACAAAAGTCAACAACAATCCAACACATATGATCATCATCACGTGGCTTGTGGGTTTTAGATATAACATCATCATCAAGAATTAATTGGGCAGCAAGGTTTTGGGTTTCAACTGGGCCGCCAAATGCATGTGAATATTGGATTGGGCCGATTACAAGAATATCATCATTGGGCTTGACTTGGCGGCACACATCAAGAGGAGCCGACTTTTGATAGATGTTTTATTTATATAATTCATCATCACATCAATATTTTAAGAGGAGGACAAGAGAGTCAAAATACATATCATCACACTTGGGACATCTTGGCAGACTCCTATCGAGACAACACAGGGAGGAGCAACAACCCATGTGAGATAATTAATGCTCATTATCAAATCACAAGTGGGCCGAGATTTTTATAAGGGATCACACATGTGGAGAGCCCAATTTTAATTATCAGTCATATGGGCTTGAGGCATCATCATACAATCACCAGACATCACAATCTCGACGGCAGGGGAACTACTCTGAGACGCAAACAGAGGCAGACGAAGATCCGTCAACCGTCATGAGCGGCTAGTCGTTTTATGGTTTCCTCCGGTTGGAGGGTTTTGTAAGTTGGATAATTTTATGTGTTTGTGACAATCGTATAACTCGGTGATCTAAGCATTCGATGCTTTTCACCTTGATTTGATTTATTGATTGTAGACAATTGCATTTATTTAAACCTTAATTTCTAAGCATTCAGTTCCCGAGAGTTCTAGTAATTGGGATATATTTGACATGGGGTTAGGGTTTGTAATTGTAATTGATAATCATTCGATAATCTCCCGTTATGTATTGACCGGAGTACTTAGTCGTTGGTTATCACAATTGATGAATTAGGTTAAACACTTATGTCTATGTGAGTGTTTCGATTAAACACATAATTGAATCTAGCTATAAAACCTGAAATCTGGAGGAACCATTGTTCTTTCTATTGATTTAAATCTCACATTTAGTTTGTAATTTTTAGTTAATCCACAAATCAAACAATCATCAGTTTATTTTTTATAGATGTTAATCAATACTTAACATTACACACTTTCCACAATCCTCATCTGGTTCGATATCCGACTTACTCTAGCTACTAGTTTATTTCGGTTTTTGCATGTCCTTAACGACAGACATCACTTTTCGCTCAGCGTTATTTTTTTCCATTTTTATTTATTTTGTTTCTACGAGTTTTTCCGGTGTTGGTGGTCGCTGACAACGGTATAGTATTGCTACTACTTAACACAATTTTATGACAACCGCTGTAACACAGGGGTTTAATACTAGCACACACGAATATAACAACAGGAATAAAAATATGTTAATAATCAAAATTCAAGATAATATAATAATTGGGTTTCGCCAATAATAAAATAGCATGGGGTTATCTAATCCAAAATTTAATTCTCACAATGGAATTTGAATTCAACTCAAATTGCATAATTTTCCTCCTATCAAATCAAAAAATAAATAAATAAATAAAAATAAAAACTTCTATCTTAAGCACTCAAGTTTACTTTTTGAGGACTTTCCAATCCATCACATAGTTCTTAAAACTGTTTTTTAGCATTGACGGTGACTTTGACTTCTCCATATCTAGCCCACATTCCAACTCAATAAGCCCATTACTAATCTTGACCCCAGGCCCATACTCTGGCCTTTGCTTTGGTGCACTACGGGACCTAAGCTTAGCCCTAAAAGACTTGGTGTTAGCCATGTAACCCGGGTGGCTCGCAAAAGAATCATCCTTAGAAATCCCATTTATGATCGACCCGTAGTCGTCGGGCCCACATGAGTACGCAAAACGAGGGGTGTTGTGGGTTGTGGAGAAGCAAAACTCAAACTCATGATGGTTTGATGAACCGGGCATCGAAAGATGGCTCCTCGGGTTACTACTCAATAAAGGAGATGGTGTCTGGTCTGCAGCCCAAGCCCATGTGTTGGCTCGTTTTAGTCTTGATTTGGGCTCTTCAAGGTCCACCTCAATAGGGTTGGGCCTACCATCATCTTGGATCTGAAAAGTAGATGAAATCCTTCTGCTTCTAGTTCTTCCCTCACAAGCCCCCCTCTTTAAATTTGATACAAGTAAAAAAGAAGAATGAGTATCAAAGTGTTTAATAACCGTAATGGTTCAAACTAAAGAAAAACAATCGGTTTGGCCGGTTTGATATTCAAATGGTGCGTTTCACGGTCTGGTTTTGTGGTTTGTCATTTTAACGGTTCAACCTTGTTTGAAACTTGGAATTAGCCATGTAAACCGAACCAGGTGTAAACCTATATAACTTGATATAACTTTTTTCATTTTTGATATATGCATTTATGTATATATATTTTAATTATGAACCATCTTTATCATTTTAAAATTTAAATACAAACTAATGATTTTGAAAAAGAAAAAAATCAGTACAAACCGGCAAAACTAACATTCAAACCGGTAAAACCGTAAAAGCAGCCGGTTTGCCCGACCGACCCAGATTGATTTGTCGTTTTCGAGACTAGAATTAGCGGTTAAACCGGCCTTGCCATCAAGACCCTATTGAGTACACTTAAAGCATTCACAATCAAACCTCTATATTTATATTAAGACTATGGGGTATGGGGCATGGGTTGGGTACAAACGTCCACATCACCACCCGGGGTGGGCTGGGTTTCGATGTGCCCCTTGGGCAGGGGTTTCAGCCCGGGCGTTGGGCGGGGCTACCCACATGACATGACGGAACCTCATTGGCCAAGAGCACTAGCCCTTTGAAATTGGCTTTTTTTCCACGCCACCCCAGCCACGCCCCACCATACCCCTTTGAAATTGGCTTTTGGTCTTTGGTGCCCCAAACTCCATGTGTCGCACCATGCCCCCAACCCACGCCCCACCATACCCCTTTGAAATTGACTTTTGGTCTTGGGTGCCCCATACTCCATGTGTCGCACCATGCCCCCAACCCACGCCCCACCATACCCCACGGTCTAATGTGAGTGTATCCTTTATATCTTTTAAAGTAGTTGTGAATGGAGGAGAGATAAAATATTGTTGTTCATTAGCAAATTTGAAATTATTTACCCTCTATAATTTTTTTAATATTTTTTTTAAAGTTGTTGTGAGTAGATGAGAGAGAAAAAGTAATGATAAAAGTATAAAAAATATTCTTTAATTGAAAACAACAGAGAAAATATGTGTTTTTCAGGGTAATTACAGAGATGGAGTAGAAAATCGAATGTGAATGCTCTTATTAACATTAATAACTAGAAAACCGAGTTTAGAAAACCACTAATTCAGCGAATCGGGTGCTTACCGTTAATCTTCTTGGATGAAATTCATCATATCGAAGACGAAATTTGCGTGCAAAAACATTGGATCGTGCTCTAAACAAAGCCTCCATCCCCTGAAGAGTCTGAACTGCTCGCTTCCTCACTAAATAACCTCTCACAAGTGCTTGAAGCTTCACTAGTGATTTCAAAGCCTTCAATGCTTTCCTTGACTGTTAAAATTGGTATTTATTCATAAGGCCATCAATGAAACAGTAAACTTTGGTTCCAATTTCAATTTTTGAGAAAATATAAGTTTTGATTATATAATATTTTTTTATTATTTTCTAACGCCTAGCTCACCCACCCTCTAGTGCTACTCGTAAAATCTGCAATTTTGTTCACCATGCGACTTAACCCTTAACCCATGTAGGGGAGGGACACACAAGATACCACTTGATGATTATATATAATTAAAATTGGGTTTGTTTATTTTAGAGTTAATAACATAGTTAGTCCTTGTGGTTTACACAAAGTAACAATCTAAGGTACTAATAGTTTAAAATCACTTCTTAGGGTACTAACTTACCATTTTTTAACATGTGGGAGTATTAACGTTAATTCCCTAGTTAATTATTAGTACCTTAGATTGTTAGTTTGTGAAAACCACAGGGACTAACTATGTAATTACCTATGTAATTAATACCCCCACATGTTAAAAAAATGGAAAGTTAGTATCCCAGGAAGTGATTTTAAACTATTAGTACCTTAGATTGCTAGTTTGTATAAACCACATAGACTAACTATGTAATTAACTCTTTATTTTAGATATAACGGTTGTCTCACCGACCTTGTGATATTTGACCCCGGATATTTTTGAACTTTGCATATGACAAACAAAGTGAAAAGCAAAAAAAGTTTGTATTAACGGTACGTAATTGTTTCATGGTAATGATTACCTCATTTTAGTTCTCCGATTTTTGACCCCGGAGAACTTTGCATAAAAAAACAAAGTGAAAAGCAAAAAAGAAATTGTATCTTTTTCATGGTAATGATTACCTAATTCTAGCTCTTAGTTGTACTGTTAGAAAAAAATTCAGGACTCATGTGACCTGACCCGACTCGAATTGAAAATTCAGACGTAGAGTTAAGCAACATTCAACCATAAAAAAAAAAAAAAAACAGACATAATAGAAAAAATCATGGGCCCGGCCACTAATTGCAATTAAATTAAACGTATAATTGAGTTAAGAGTTCTTCATTACCAAATACCCACGAAACATAGACTGAATTTTGATTGCAGCTGAATTCTCCCGATCCCTGGTGGCAGTGGCTGATCGAATCTGAGTTGTTAACCGGGCAAACGCATAGGCAGCATGGGCGGCAGCAACGGCGACATCAGCGGCAGCAGCGGTGGCGGCAGCAACTGCAATTGCACGTCTGCTTTGTTCTTCACAGTTGTTGATGTGAATTGGAGTCTCTGGCGGAGAACAAATGGCGTATCGACGTGCGCGGCCAATGCACGACGGAATGTTGGTTCTCCGGTCACCGGAATTTGATTCTGTTTTGAAACCAAACAATGTCTTCAACCACCTTATCATTTTCCCCATTTTTGGTTCCTATAAGTCAAAAGGAAAGATAAAGAGGTTGTCTAATTCAAAAGAATTGTAACAACTCATAGATTTTAAATATTGCTATTAAGAGGGAAAAGTCCATAACAGATATATATATACATACATATTATGTGTATCTATATACGTCACACCAGTATAGTTCTCATTTTTTATATTAAATGTTAAAAATAATGGTAAAACTTTAATTAGGTGTAAGTTTGATGCATCAT
The DNA here is from genome assembly GCF_002127325.2 of Helianthus annuus. Classification (NCBI taxonomy): domain Eukaryota; kingdom Viridiplantae; phylum Streptophyta; class Magnoliopsida; order Asterales; family Asteraceae; genus Helianthus; species Helianthus annuus. The sequence continues at coordinate 2,112,217 of NC_035444.2, forward strand.
TTGATAAAAAGACAATTTAATACTTTTTTTAAATGATTTTGTGATTAATTTTGTACTAAAAGTATAACTTTTAATATAAAGAATGAGGACTATATTGTTGTGACTTTTTATTATTTTTAATGTGATTATTTGATAAGAGAACTTCAATCTGTATAGGGATGAGCATTTGGTATTGGGTACCGGTACCGAATTTTTTCGGTACCGGTATCCTCTTTTTGACATTTTTGGTATCGGTATCGGTAAAATACCAAAGTTTACCTTTAAATACCGGTATCGTACCGGATATTTCGGTACCGGTACCCAGTTTTGATGAATTTCGGTACCGATATTTTCGATACTGATACCGGTACCACGCTCATCCCTAGGTTAATAGGTGTGTTGTTAAAGTGTTTATTCTTGAATGGATGAAAGTTTTAAGTTTGATGACAAACTGGAGGTATATTTAGAAGGTGTGTGAATTAGTTTTTACAAATTGTTAATTATATTAAATTGAAGAAAATTATTAAATGGCTTTAATTCTCATAGACGACACGCATAAAAGGAAATTTGCCGTTCAAAAAAAATTAGAGGTAACCATGTTAACAAGGTCGGTATTTCATATTGGTTTTCTTGACAACTTCTATACTTTTAATAAAAACTTCAACACGGTCTTTAAATTAAAATTTACATCATTTAAAATTTGAATATTGGATTTTAATAATTCCAATTATTCGACATTGGCCGTCAACAGTCTCAACTTCAAAATTAACCATTGGCAGTCCCAACTATTGACATATTGGCCACCAATGGACCCTGACTAACAGAATTCTAACACCGCTAGTCTCCGGTTGCGAAAAACCGTTTTGGCCATAAAAAGGTTTCTAAAGGTCCAATCTAAGGTTACAAAGAGATTTGAGACGAAAATGTTGAGTTTTCCGACCAAAAAGTTGAGTTTTCCGGCTAAAAAGAAGTTTTCCGGCGACTTCAATAATTGGGGCTTTTACTAGAAAAGGGTTACTAAAGGTCCGTAATAAGGTTAGAAAGTGTTTTGGGATAAAAATGTTGAGTTTTCAGGCCAAAAATGAGTTTTCCGGCAAAAAATGTTTTTCCGACGACCGGAGACTAATGGCGTCATGGTTCTGTTAGTCAGGGTCCATTGGAGGCCAATATGTTAATAGTTGGGATTGCCAGTGGTTATTTTTTAAGTTGTGACTGTTGACGGTCAAAGGCGAATAGTTGGGATTATTAAAATTCAATATTCCTTTAAAATTTAGTTTGCTGGATCTGTTTTGACTTAAGTTCTTCTAAATATAAGTTTTGCCTTTAAACAAATATATATCTTGTCGTAAGAAATTAAGATTCTACCTAGTACAAAGTTTATCATTTTTAGAAGTTGATAATCCAAACATAATGATAAACGAATTAACCATTAAATTGGCACAAGATTTGATAAGATGGCACTATAACGTGTTATAAATGACAACTCATATTTGAAAATTTAACCCCATTCAACATAGATAGACAGATAATCATACAGATGTAAAAGCTAACGTAATTTAATGTACTAAGGGTATAAGGAGTGATAAAACACTTTAAAGTGGCAAACCAAAAAAGCGATCAATCAGAGCGTGCCATGTCAATTAGGCAAAAGTGTTTAAACTTTGCTGAAAATTGTTGGCAGTGGTTTAAACACTTGCTGAGTGGCAAACTTTTTTTTTATTTTATGTTTTTTATATTTAAGATAAAATGGAAAAAACATAAACTTTTTAAAAATAAAAATAAAGCATTACATTTTAATTAAAAATAAACCATTACATCTTAAATAAAAATAAAACATTACATTTTTAATAAAATCTAACTTAAAAAAAAACTAAAAATCACAAGGCCATCCATATTTTTTTGCGATCTCACGTTTTCTAGCGAGTGCGACTTCCAACATCTTCGGGTGAAGGTCGTCGGTAGGCCGATTATACCACTCAAAGTCCTTGTCGAACATTGTTTGTCGCAACGCCTCTCGTTGCTCATCCGCCAAGGTTAAATATTTTTCTTCTCGTACACGTTTAATTTCCATTATCTCTTTTTTCATGGCCTTGTACTCTTCGAATTTGCTTGTTATATCTCTTGGATCTTCGTTTTTTGAAGACGGCCCTTTGTCCTTTTTCTCCTTTCTCGTTTGTCGTCTTGGTGGTGGTGGTGAAGGATCCTCGTTTATGTCGGGAATATTGAATCCGCTTGAGATTTCGACATTCGGTGATCCTCGGGCATAATTTCCCGAATCCGAAGACTTTCTTTTTAGACCCGAACCGGAGCTTTCTTCATTCAACAAAGGTACCGGCGACCACTTTTGATTTGTTCTAACAACCTCCCAAGCCGCAACATGAGCGAACTCAATTTTTTCTTTGCTTTTGTAATCCTTTAACGCTTGTTTCATTACATATGCGTCGTCACTCCCGCTAGGACGTAAACGATCCTATATTTCGTTAAAAAATAAACCGTATAAAAATATAATATCATCAACTAAATCCAAATATTTCGTTAAAAAATAAACCGTATAAAAAAATTACCGCTTGATGATATAGACCGTTGAATGTGTTAATTTTTGTTTGCATCGTCATCCATTTTGAGCGAACTTGGTGGTGGGTTCGATTACTTCCGCCGACCGTTTCGTTAAAGTGGTTTAGAACTTTCTTCCAAAAGCCATCCTTCTTTTGTTGATTGTCTTTCCTTTTATTCAAAGTGCAATGAACAAAAGCCTTTGCCAACGCCTCTTCTTGTCTAGGCGACCAATTTTCCCGTTTGGCTTTTCCTTTTTTTTTCCGGTTCATCCGCAACATCTTCATCATCCGCAACATCTTCATCATCATCTAACTCTTGTTCTTGTGTTTCCGGCACGAACTCCTCATCGGCGTCATCTTGTTCGTCTATCGGTGATTGTGACATTGGGTTTTGAAAAGCAAACGGGTCAAAAGCATTTTGCGCTTCTTGGGAGTAATCATAATAACCGGTTTGAGTTATCCTCGGACCGTATTGCATCCAATTTTGGGTGGGTTGGGTATCATAACCGAAAGGTTGATGCATGGGTTGGTTAAAATAAAATGGAGGTTGGGTGTGACTCGCAAACCCAAGTTGCGGATTAAACGGGACACTAGTACCACCCGAACCACGTTTATCTCCAGGCCTCGACTTTGAACCGGACCCTACCATTTTCTTCTTGCCTTCACCCTTCTTTGAGCCTTCCATATTTTTCAAAGTGTAGAGTAGATTGAGAGAGTATGTAGAGTATGGTGTATTTTTTTAAAATGTGTGAGTAGTATTTATATAGGGTGAAAAAACAATTTAAAAAACAATTTTTTTTTTTTTACATTTAACGGTAATATTACCGTTGGAATGGGGTGAAAAAAAAGGCAACAGGCATGCATTAACAATCGGCAAACCTACACCGATTTTCTTTGTTTGCCGCGTACCGACATTGTCGGCGGCGATGTTTGCCGATCGGCAAACCCGTTTGCCGAGCATTGCCGCGTCCCATACCGTATCGTATCCCCTAAGGATGTTTTTAGATGATGTTTTTAAGTGCTACATGTGTGTTTGCCCAACCAATAAGATTATTTCTATCTCATGATCATTTCACAAACCATAAAAACACCAATTCTCTATTCTCTCTCCTTTCTCCTGCCCATAAATTTCTCTCTCTTCCCTCTCAAAAACAAAATACCCATCAAATATTTATCTTCTCTCTCCTCTCTCCTACATCACACTCACAAACCTTTCTTTCCTACAATTTTTTCTCATTTTTTCTCACATACACCACTACATTCTCTCTCCTCCACCTCACACCCTCTCTCCTTAAAAACACGAAAAAATACCTCTATTGTGGATGCTCTCATTTTTTTCTCATTCTTCCCCACATACATATTCACACACTCTCTCTTTCAACTCATCCCCTCTCTCCTTCACATTATCTTCTCTCTCCTTAAAAATACCAAAAAACAACCTATTGTGATGCTCTAACAAGAATACAAGATATCAATTTACTACCAATTGACATATAATCACATAGATGTATATTATATATAAATGTATATGATCAAATACCAATTCATAAAAAATAACTTTGCATTCTAAATTGATTCAAAACTAATAAATCCACAATGTATATAAAAACACAACTGTATATAACATACTATGTAAAATATCATAAAACAAGGCATTTAAAGAATTTTGTACAACTTCAAGTGCCAACTCAGTTATCAAAGGATTTTTTTTTTTTTTTTTTTTTTTTTTTTTGCAAATTAAAATTGTTAACACAACCAAAACCCTAATGACTTAAGAACCTTTATTGTGGCTAATCACAATAAGCAACAAAATGATATAGTGAAAGTGATTTAATCATGTTACAGGAGTCAATGTGTATAAGGTATTCTATTGTGACAGATGAGATGCTTGCACATCTCATACCCCACTAGTCAAGAGTCAATGGATCAACCTAAGTGAGAGATCATGTTCGAATATGATGATCGGGATGAGTTCAACTATCATGGGGAGGTTTGACTCAACCGGCATGCAGTGGCGGAACTAGAACATTAACTCAGAGGTATCCCAAATTTTTTTTTCATCGTGCATCGTACAATATTAAAAAAAAAGGACAATAAATAAATAAAGTAAAACAAATACCTAATAGATTTGTCCTCTTTTTTTTCATAGCTTAAAATCGTTTCATCACATCGTCGTCTTTTACTTCACGTAAAAAATTCTTTTCGACCGCACAAACCATAGCATTGTTCAAAAATTTCGGGCCCATTCGATTGCGTAAATCTGTCTTGACAAGTTTCATTTTCGAAAAACATCTTTCGACGGTTGCGGTTGCAACCGGTAAAAGCAAAGCTAGCTTCACTACCCGATAAACTGAAGAACAAGAACTATGCGTTCCCGTTTCAACCATAACACGCGCAAGATCACTTATTCCATTCAAATTTGCAAATTTATCATCATCGCTTATAGTGTGACGAAATGGGCAATTGTGATTTAGGCTTATTATTTTCAATTGATTGGTATCCTCGTAGTTGTGCCATGGCGTGCATTAAAACTTCAGGGCAATTGGGCAATTATTTACAATCTTTTATTATTTTAGGCTACCATATTGGGCAATTGAGCTTATTATTTACAATCTTCAATTGATTTGGGCTAACATATTAGGCAATTGGGATTTGGGTTTATTATTTTCAATTGGTTTGAGCTTACAGACTTTTTTTAGAGGTGTCCTCGTAGTTGTTCAGGGGTATCCTTAGTATGAAAATCGAAAAAAAAAATTACACTACCGATAAAAAATGAGCCGTAGCCCGTGCTACGGCTCATTATACATAAGGTCCGCCCCTGCCGGCATGAGTGAAATATGTGTGTCGCATGTTGCCAAAGTATAACATGATGTTGGGAGAAAGTGTTTGTTGGCGTCCTATAGCCAAAGTATAACAAGTTTTGTGATTTTTGTTATAGAAGAGAACGATGTGCGAGTAGGTGCATGTTTTGGTGGTGTGGGAGAAATCAAAGGGCCAAATATCTAAAACTTGCATGTACTTAGAAGTGTTTTGGTGGTGTGGGAGAAATCAAAGGGCCAAAAATGTGTCGGCTACTACTTACTCAGTTACTCTTGCATACCCTTTGAGAATGACTAACTATTAATTAAAGATGTGTACCATAACGCTACTCGGTATGGTAGCGTCCTCCACCCCGGCGCCGCCACGTCACCACCGTCCTCCCATGCCGCCCCCCTCCGTCCCGTCCTCCCCGTCGGAGTTGTGCTGTTTGCGACGGACCAAAACATGTGGGCCCCCCTTGGTGACGCCCGTCCTCCCACGCCGCCCCCCTCGGTCTTGCTCCGGCGACGTCTTCTTCTCCGGCAGCATACCGAGCAGCCTAACTTCTTGCATTTCTCTTACCCACTGGTCGGGAGTTGAGGTCACTGCCTTCCCTTTGAGAATGACTAGTTATTAATTAAAGACTATTAATTATGGTTACTACTTACTCAGTTACTCTTGCATACCCTATCACGTTTTAAACGAAATGACACAGCGGAAAATACGAACCTTAAAATTTCTTTCATTATAAACATTCTGACATGCTTGATGATCCATTTGACTCTTTTACAGTATATACATTCTTCATTCTTATTTAAAAAATAAAACATGACATGCGTTTACTAAATTACATAATCACATAATCCCATACAACTTATGATGTGTAATTGTATATATCCCATGCATGCATGTACAAGAGAGAATCTTTGGTTGGTACTTGGGTCCGGTAGTCTAGTGTCTTCGGTCTACAACACCACCTTGTGAATGTCTCTATATACACAAATTTAGGTGTGTACTTGTAATATCCCATGCATGTACATATACACCAACACATGTATACATGCATCATGCATGCCCATTTTCGTATGATACCAATGCTTATATACACCATATCAGATAAAACATGGTACCAATGCTTATATACACCATATAAGATAAAACATAACATTTCGGCAATAAGTTTTTTCAAGTGAAAATATTTTACCCAAACTTTGTATCCATATATTCGTTACCACAGACAAAAATTGTTAAGGAACGAGAGGGTGGATTGAGATCTCATTTGTGGGATAATACAAAATAAAAATTATAGGTATAATTATAACCAATTAAAACTACTATAGAAATAAAGGTTATTGGATTTAAATAATCTCAAGTTTCATCATTTGATCGAATGATCGATAGCACTCTCAACTTACGAATTGTATCATGGAACTCCTAACTTTCAACTTATTTTTCTCTGACACTTCCAAACTAACTGAATCCTAGCTTAGTTAGTTTTTCTTTACTATGTGACACTTATTTAGTGATGTGACATTTAACGTTGCTTTTTTTAATGACGTGGCATTTTATGTAGCATTTATCTAGTGATGTGGCATATGGGGCGTGAATTTTTTTGATGATGTGGCATCTAGTGTGGCCCCTGTTTAGTGACGTGGCATCTAACGTCAGCTAATTGGGTTGGGTTCAGTTAGTTTGGGAATGTCAGAGAAAATAAGATGGGAGTGACGTGGTAAAATTCTTAAACTAGAGTGCTATCGACCAAATGGTAAAAATTGAGTTATTTAAATCCAATAACCTTATATATAATTATGGTAACTTTATATCCTAAATTCTAAGATGTTTGGTAGCTATGAAAGTTAGATTGAGGGAGTAACTTGTCCAAAAACAAAGTAACTTAAGTTGGTGGTGGTATGGTTGATGGAGGAAGGGTAGCAAATCAATTATGTTTGTGTTTTTGTTCATATGTTAACCATCAAACCTTGCCAATATTGTGAAACCTTTTATCCTTCCAACCTTTGTTTTAGTATTGTATTACCCCACCAATATTTCAAACTTCAAAAATAATCCATCTCTTATAACGAAATAATATTTACTCACTTCGATATAATAATAATAATAATAATAAAAATAATATATCACTCTTAAATGTGTAAACTAACACTATATATTTACTCGGTGAAAATGTTATGTATACAAAATAAATGTCTTAATTTACCTTTTTAAACATTTTTTTATATCTAAATACTATTAACCTTACACTTACAATGATTTAAACGCATACCATTTTTATGGTGATAAGTGATAAGTACTATACGACTAGACAACAATAGTTACCAGGTAATGATTAAAATCTTTGTTTGCTATGATTTAAGGTTAACTGTTGTATGTTGTATTGTTCAGTGGCGGAACTAGAACATTAACTCAGAGGTATCCCAAATTTTTTTTTCATCGTGCATCGTACAATATTAAAAAAAGGACAATAAATAAATAAAGTAAAACAAATACCTAATAGATTTGTCCTCTTTTTTTTCATAGCTTAAAATCGTTTCATCACATCGTCGTCTTTTACTTCACGTAAAAAATTCTTTTCGACCGCACAAACCATAGCATTGTTCAAAAATTTCGGGCCTATTCGATTGCGTAAATCTGTCTTGACAAGTTTCATTTTCGAAAAACATCTTTCGACGGTTGCGGTTGCAACCGGTAAAAGCAAAGCTAGCTTCACTACCCGATAAACTGAAGAACAAGAACTATGCGTTCCCGTTTCAACCATAACACGCGCAAGATCACTTATTCCATTCAAATTTGCAAATTTATCATCATCGCTTATAGTGTGACGAAATGGGCAATTGTGATTTAGGCTTATTATTTTCAATTGATTGGTATCCTCGTAGTTGTGCCATGGCGTGCATTAAAACTTCAGGGCAATTGGGCAATTATTTACAATCTTTTATTATTTTAGGCTACCATATTGGGCAATTGGGCTTATTATTTACAATCTTCAATTGATTTGGGCTAACATATTAGGCAATTGGGATTTGGGTTTATTATTTTCAATTGGTTTGAGCTTACAGACTTTTTTTAGAGGTGTCCTCGTAGTTGTTCAGGGGTATCCTTAGTATGAAAATCGAAAAAAAAAATTACACTACCGATAAAAAGTTGAGCCGTAGCCCGTGCTACGGCTCATTATACATAAGGTCCGCCCCTGGTATTGTTTATCTTCCGCTGCGATGCCATTGAAGTTGCAGTTTAATAACTATGGCTTTGATGTATGCAACCGACTGTAAGGTCTCCCAAGTTTAGGAACTTACAAAACCCCTTATATGAACGAATCATTTTTTAATGGGCCTAACCGGTTTGGTTTATAGACCGATTTTGGGTTAAAAAAATAACCCACTCAAACCAATTTGGATCGGGTTCAAACCAGTTTGAAGCATTAAAACTGGGTTTTTTTATTAGGCCCTAATCGATTCAGGTTGGAACCGGTTCTCCACTCAAAATTGTTGAACCTATATCATGCCGCCGAGTTGGGTCGGAGCCCAACCGAATCTTTTGGGATCGGGCTGGGTTGAAAACCAATTCATCAGGCCCAAACTGGTTTTTTTTACCCCTCTAGGCTCTAGTCACTTTTGACGCCCAAATCTTCGCAATGAATAAGATTATAGAGTATAACAAATATGGTTCCAAGCCCAAACTTGAGGCCCGTTACTTCTAACGATATGGACATGTCGTAAAACTTGTGATATCGTTCATGAGAGAAAACATAAAAGTAAAATACTCTATCATTAACCTTCTATTTAATTTTTGAAAGACCTAAAAATATTTTCTAATAAAACTAATATTTATTATTCTAAAACCAATTACTTACTAAATTAAAAAATATATATAAGTATAAAAAACGGTCTAACCGTGTGTATCGGACTGTTCAACCGGATGTACCGGGTTGTTTAAACAGTTCAACGGTGTTACCAACCGGTATGAACCGGTTTTTAAAACATTGTTTAAAACATCACATAACAACATTTACATAATTAATATATATTTCTCATCGTCTTATCAGTGCTAGCTCAACAATTTTGGAGCGCCCAAAGGGAATTCTAGCATTGGCGCCCTTTGACAAATGAAATTGATAACTTGCAAATGATCCTGAGAAATCGAGATACCATAGTTGTTTTTATGTATATACACTCTAGTTTAAGTTCTCGTATGTTACACGAGTTGTATAAATAAAATACTTCTTATAATCAGAATTACATTCCATGATCTTGAAGGATGACGGTCATGGGCCTTGCAATATACACATGTCCACATAAGAGATGTGACAGTCAGTTAGTTTTTGACGAAAACGTCCTTACGGAGCTATGTGATAAAGACATACATTTCCGGCTTCGGTATGATCTTGTGGGAGATCTACCCTACCTACAGAAATCAAGACTCGGAATAGTGTGTTTACGTTTTTTTTTATATATATAACAAACGACATATATTAACTTGTTATGTAAAACAAAACAATAAGATACTTATATAAAAAATATAATTACGTCGAATTATTATTTTTTAAATCAATAAAGAACTTTTTTAGTTACAATTAATGATAAACTTAATTTAACTTAAATAGCAAAACTATCTACAAAATATACATTTACTATATTAACAAAATTCACTTGCAATTTTTAGAAAATAATAAATGTAGCAAAAATTAATGGAATTTGAAATTTGAATGTTACAAACGTTGACACAATTATTTGAATGTTAACAGACATGTAATTCGATCTAAGGTTTAAAAGAAAAAAAATTGAAAGGAAACTGATTAGTAATTTAGGAAACTCAAGTTTGATTGATAGAATAGATGATACAGGATTGAATAGCAGGGGAAAGGAAAAATTTTGAGCACCCCTGTTTTATTTACCACCCAAATTCACTCACAATACATTGCTACGTGACAATTAGATGTTTAAGAGAAAGTCATGCGTCCTAAGATGGTTTTGATTTATTATAATTTATAGATGTAACAAACTCTTTAGATGCTTTTGGATGAATGATGAGGGTAGATATAGAACAAGGTACATGTACTTGTGTTACAAGAGGTAGATGATCTTTCTATTATAGAACCATCACTACAATAACCGATACATATTTATACTATATAATAAAAAAAACATGTTTTTGGACACTTGTAATTCTCTCATTTAATTGATTAAAATTATTAATAATACTAATAATAATAATAATAATAATATTTAATCTAATCTAATACAAATTCTTATTATTAATTCAATAACGGATAACCTATTGTTAAATTAAAACTTCAATAGAATCTTAAATCTTAGCTAAACAAGTTTCAAAATTCATAATAATATTAATATGTTAGACTAAATATATTATTGATATATATATATATATATATATATAATATTATTGACATATATAACTAAAATTATTATCAATAATATTAATAATAGGTTTAGAATCAAATACAAATATTCAAAAAATAAGAAGTCGTACAAAGGGTATCAAATAGACTCTGATTGACCTCATTCAACCGACATTAGAGCCGTCTTATCGAACTCTACGACATTAATTAATATGTACGAGTTGATGGGTTACATTTATATTAACTCATTTATGTCAATATGGTATGTAAATGTCTCTGTCTTTGTTTTGCATTTACAGGAAATATCTATACTATATAGTTTAAATTGTTCAACCCGTGTAACACACGGGGAAATATCTATACTATATAGATAGATTAATGAATATGAAAACTAGCAATATATTTAATCATTTTGCAGCCTTGCAACTCAGCAATAATTAAAGAGAATTTGGTGTTTTAATAACATACAACTTACCACTATATCTCATAATAGCGGGGCCTGGAATATAGTTAACTGGTTTATATTAATGAAAAGATACATCTAATAATTATATTAAAAATAATTATTTAATGTCTTTTCAAATGTCATCTGGTATAAAATCATTAGATGTATGGAACGGTGTACATGGGTGTTAGAAAATGGACGGTCACCATATATTGATTAATCTATTTGTGGGGTGTTGATAAGTTCCAAAAATGGAGTCCAACATTTTTCGAATACATTATATTTTGGTTTTATTTGTGATAACAATTAACAACGATCAGAAAAATATGCATAATAGCAAGCCTTAGATTCAAGTGGAATATCAGCCCAAACCTTGGGGTCCCAAGCAATTGCCTACCTACTTGTAAATATGAGTCGGCCCTGGACCCCTGGTCATTATGTAAATGAAACTCGTAAATACGTTTAACCAAATCCAATCGAAGATTGTGATAAAAATATCAGTAGTCTTGCTCTGGATGGTGATGATTAAAAAGTATGAATCCAAAACTAGAGAGAAAAATATTAGAAAGTATGGGGAACTAAAAAGAGAATAGAGAATGAATGGAGTTGTGAGAATATGTTATGCTACAAATGTGATATATGTATTGGTCATATATGCTAGGATAGAGAAATAGAGTGAGTTATGTAATTTAGTAATTGCATAATTCGTTGAAATAATACCTATATATGTCTTTAGACGTTTTCTAAAATCCTCCTTTAAATTTAGTTATATGTCGAATGATCTTATATACATACACACATTCATTTGTAATTATAATTGTTTTGTTAACCATGAGAACCGCATAAACATACGTAATTGGTTAACTTATATAAAGTAAAAAAGTGTGTGTATAGATATAAAACATTATAAATGCGACAATTTAAAAAAAATCATATGTATTATGTATATGCACGTGTGCATATAGCGTATCTTTAACTAGGTTACATAACAAAACCAAACACAATAACCAACCGAAAGAAATATGCTCAAAAGAATATCGATACATGTTTTACATCGACCGAAAACCATAAAAATAAATTTAAATTGGACAACGGGACGAATTGATTTTAAATTAGTTGTAAATAGAAACGTAAATGTTATCTTTAATATAGCTTTAATGAAAATAAACCTAAAACTAAAACACTAAAGAAAGAAAAATAAGCTCCATAAAAAAAATAATAAGCTCCATAAAAAAATTAGGAAAGAAACAAAAAAGTTAATAGGATAAAAGCACTATCCACATAACTTGCTAATTATAATTTGCGTTAAAGCGTTGACCAACTGAAAAATACATAAAAATAAGCATGAAAACGAATTATATCTTACACGTATTTCCGAAGAAAATTTACGTCGAATCGGAAACAAACTTAATTTTTTTACCGACGCGTGCATAAAAATAAGCACATAAGAAAATAGTTACGGCGTGTTGTGGCGGTGTCGAAATATAAAGTGACTCGAATTTATAGCGTTTAATGAAAACGTATTATATTTTACTCGACGTGTTTCCGAACAAAATTTACGTCTAAACGTAGACCATTTAAACACGTACATAAAAATAAGCATGAAAACGTATTATGTTTTAACCGGCTCATTTATAGATAATTCACTCAGACTACCAAATAACACAATATTACAAAAGGAGCACAACTTTTGAATCAATTCTCAATCTTGCAAATCAGTTTGTGTATGATCTTAATTCCACAAAATTGATAAATTAAATTAAACTAAACTTCCACGGTAAAGCTATAGTGTATGGTCATGACCCTTATGACCATCATAACCCTCAATGTCAGTGTCATGTAATCCACCATCCAAAACCATTACCCTAAGGGTGTGGTCATGACTCAAACCAATAGCCCCTTATTTATTTTAATTTATCTTTATCTAATGAAAAATGAAATGATTTGTTGAAAAATGGAAAGGAGGACCATAGTTGCCATTGTTTTGATCCATGCTAACAATGGTGGATCAAACAAGGGGGTGGTGTAGCCTTCTATTCATGTTCCTAGGTGACAAATCATATTCCAACCATGACCCCCACACCCTATAACCTAAGAAAGGGAATAATTAATTTGAGAGCAAAGTTAGGAAGCAAAGATAAATTCATTAAATCCACCACATAATCCAACAAAATTAACCACAAATAACAAAATAGCTAGCAACTCCAATTTCAACTAAATTAAATTAAAAGTCAAAGATAACACATTTTGAGAAACAAAATACTAGTTCAATAAAAGCAACCAAGAAATACCATTAACAAACCTTGATTAGATAGAGGATTTAGGCTATAGGGTGTAGTTATGACCCTCATGACCATCATGACCCTCCATGTTAGTGCCATGTAACTCATCTTTAATCCACCATCCAAAACCACTACCCTAAGGGTATGGTCATGACCCAAACCATTAGCCCCTTATTTGTTATCTTTGTCTAAACAAAAAGGAAATGATTTGTTGTAAAATGGAAAGAAGGACCATAGTTGCCATGGTTTAATCCATGCAAACCATGGTGGATCAATCAAGGGGGTGGTGTAGCCTTCCATTCATGTTCCTAGGTGACAAATCATGTCCCAACCATGATCCCCACACCCTATAGCCTTATTGAGTAGAATCATCAACCATGAAGTTAAGCGACGTTAGGGTAAATCTATCTTAAAACACCGGGTTTCTAGGAGCCTAATCGGTTTATAATTTTTAGCAAAAACTTATATTAAAAATAGAGTTAATTGCCAAAATCGTCCCTGAGGTTTGAACTCACGTTTGCCATTCTCGTCCAAAATGACCTTTTGTACCATTTTGCCTCCCACGTTTGGCATTTTTTGCCATTTTCATCCAAATGACTAACTTAGTTAAAAAACACCGTTTAATGAGGGGCATGTTTGAAATGTTACATTTATAAGTAGGGGTATTTTGGTCTTTTGGTTTTATCATTTTATATTAATAAAAAAACATTCTTCTTCATCCATAGTCACCCCACCTGCCCCTGCACATGCACCTCCACCACCACCACCACCACACCAACCATTACCACTGTTGCCAAATTTGAAACCCTACCACACCAGCCATAACTACCATTGTCGAATCTGAAACCCCATCCAATTATATCAAAATTCGTTCAACAAAATAAAAACAATTCAATTTTTCTCCAATTTCCCGCGAAAAAACTGTTGACATCTCCTTGATTTGACTCAGTTCTTGAACAAATCCAAAACGTATTGAGCCTTACTCGACTCAACTAAAACCAATTCTAGGGTTTCCAAAACAAAATTAGCATGATGAATGAAACTAAAGCAAAAGTAATACCACTTCATCTGAGCAATTGGGTCAGTTTCTACCTCCTTCACGTCTCCCTTGAACACATCTTTACCAGAAGTCAGATCCACACCCGAACAGAACAACTGACCCAACCTGGATAGTATGATGACCCCACAGAATCATCGGAGTTTAGAGAGTTAAATGCACGCGCCGGATCTGTCATAATCGGCTTCGTCAACGACTTTGGTCAGGTGGTTGGTGGAGGTGGTGGCTGATGATGGATGGAGGTCGTTGCAGGTAGTGGTGGGGGTGGTGGTTGATGGCGGTGGTAGTTGTCGGAGATAAGTTGGGTGGAGAAGTACTATCTGCGATGATGAACATTTATACAAAGCATAATGATCAGATTTTTTTTTGGTTTGAATATAATATATAAATGGGAATAAATAATCAGATATACATTTTTATATAATATATAAAATGATAAAGCCAAAAGACCAAAATACCCCTACTTATAAATATAAAATTTCAAACATACCCCTCATTAAACAGTGTTTTTTAACTAAGTTAGTCATCGGATGAAAATGACAAAAGATGCCAAACATTGAGAACAAAAAAGTACAAAAAAGGTTATTTTAAACAAAAATGACAAAATGCCCAAACCTCGGAGATAATTTTTACAATTACCTCTAAAAAATACAGTAGAAAACTAGAAACTGATAAACAAATTACGGGCGAACCCATATCAAGAGGGTGTTTGGGTTAACTTATTTTGGAGCAACTTATAACTTATTTGACTTATAAAAGTTAATAAGTTGTTTTTATAGTGTTTGGTTTAACTTATTTAAGTTGTTTTTGTGTGTTGAGAAGTTGTTTTTGAAAAGTTAGGATTTGTAACTTCTCACTTATGACTTATATAACTTCTCACTTACAGGTTGTTTTATGGCGATGGGGGTTTGGAACGAGATTTCTACTTGGTGCAAGATTCCTAGACCGTTCGTTTTTCATGTTAACGATTTGGTGCATTTGCATGAGCATAGTGGTGTTTCGGGTGTCAAGAAAACGATTCTCCATGGCATTATTATAATTACTTGCTGGAGACTTTGGAGAGCTAGGAACGACAAAGTGTTTAATAGTAAAGATCCTAATGTGGTGGAACTGGTTGCGGAGATCAAGTCCTTGGGGTTTCTATGGTACAAATATAGGTTTAAGGGCGGGGTTGTGGATTGGACTCGTTGGTGTATGTTTGATGTAACGTGAATGGTTGTACGTTGTTTTTTCGGTTTTCGGCTTCTTTCTCCGTCTTGGAGATAGTTGTCGGTTTTGGTTAGTGTTAATGAAAGTTAATTTAAAAAAAAAAAAAAAAAACTTTAAGTCAATAAGTCCTTTTTAGAAGGAATCCCAAAACACCCCCAAAATCAAAATATGTGTGGTGACAAACTGGATTGAGACGCCTCTGTGATCGCTATTAGGGTTAAGCTGAAAAAAAACAAAAAGCGTGAATAGCAGCCGCCGCAGCACCGTCGTCCACGCTCCATCTTAGCCATTTAGGGTTCTTAACCAGTTTTAGACTCAGAGGTAAACTTTCTATTTCTTTCAAGCGGGTGCTTTATTGAATCTATGAACTTGTTGTGAATCTATGAATATCAATTTTATGAATGCGCTATTGGAATGATTTTGATTTCAATACTCAATTATATGCGGCCAAATTGAAGATGGAACTCCTTATTCTAGATTGTGTCTAGATTGTGTGTTTTCTGATGATTATGTATGATGATTACTATATCATATTAATATACTTGTTGACCTGACCCGACCCGAAAATTCTAACGTTTGTTGTGAGAAATCCAACTACCATAAAAAGTGAACCCATAGAAAAAAAATCCTCGATCCGCCACTGAGCGACGTACTTAAGACAAATGGAAACAGTACAATACGATCAGTTATATTGTTAGTTTGTTTATAGTAGCATAACATCAAATCGGTGTTTTTTGATTGTTTGAATGGTTCCACGATCTTCATTGTTGCAATATTGTTAACGTTACGAAGGTTTGTTGTTTATTTTTTTTTAATATTTCATTCTGATTTTGGTTTCCATTCAAAATTTTTGTTATAAAAGAGTTATTTTGGACAAAGTATAAGGGCTAAAACCGTTAGCTTACTATATTTCTAATACCTAAACAAAGATGTGTCTGTGCCTCCACCTGTATACCAACCACATCTATCTATTCCGCAGGTGTAAATCCATAGAGACCTGAAGGATCATATATGGGGTCGTCGAAGGCGCGGAGCAACCACAAAGAGAAAGTAGTTCGTCGCAAGTACGTCACGCATAATAATATTCTTTCTTTATTGAATTAGCTAGCTAGGTCGACTAATTTAATTTGGGGGGGGGGGGTTCCTGTATATACTTTCTTTAGGTCTTTGTTTGTTTGTTAATACATGTGCGTGCAGAGAGGAAAAGGTTGAAGAGGCAGAACAAGCCCCCAAATATCGAGATAGAGCCAAGGAGCGTAGAGAAGATCAGAATCCTGATTACGAACCTTCTGAATTGGGCTCTTTTCATGCCGTTGCTCCTCCTGGAAACGTTGATCTCTTGTAAGTAACTTGTACTTATCACTTTACTCTTTCTTTCTTATATCTAACCATAGTTATTAAAGGCGCTAGGCGCACTCAACGCGCATAGGCCTCTCCTGGGGCCTAGGCGCAAAGCGCAAAAAAAGCAAGGGCCTGAGAAAAATAAAACGCATAATGAAAAAAAAATTAAAAACATATTATGTATTAGAAAAAAGAATACTATTCTTTAAATAAAATAAACAAAATCTATTGTATAACACTTTATATCATTTATTTAGTACCAAAAGTTCTAAAATATTAGTGTATTAGTGCAGAAAAGTAGTTTTCCTTAGATAAAAGTAGGGATCTGGCTAGAATCTTGCTGGAATTTAGAAAATTTGGCCGGAAACTCTCCGGAATCTAGGAATGTCGCCGGAATGTGCACCTGAACCATCACCTGGAGATTTAAAGCGCAAGTTCCTCGACTTAAGGCGCAACTGCCTCGCCTCGCCTGAAAAATGGGCCTAGGCGCAACAGGCGATGGCTTTTAACAACTATGTATCTAACATTCATTCACCCTTGCTTGCAGGTCAGCTGAAGCCCATAGGATTTCCATTGAGAAGAGCAAGTATCTTGGAGGTATTTACTCTTCTTCTTCTTCTTCTTCTTCACTTGTTTCTTTTTTCAGTTTAATCTAATGAGCCTGCCTG
Source organism: Helianthus annuus (assembly GCF_002127325.2). Taxonomy (NCBI): domain Eukaryota; kingdom Viridiplantae; phylum Streptophyta; class Magnoliopsida; order Asterales; family Asteraceae; genus Helianthus; species Helianthus annuus. The sequence goes on from NC_035444.2 coordinate 2,129,926, forward strand.
CTTTCAGGTGATGTCGAGCACACACATTTGGTTAAAGGCCTGGACTATGCTTTGCTCCACAAGGTCAGAAGTGAAATAGACAAGAAACCAGAGATTGAACAAGACGCTACTGATGGCAACTCTAGGTAAGCATCTTAGCCACTTCATTTATTATGCTCTGCAGCTGCATCCTTACCTATAGTATTTACTATTTAATTTAGAGTTAAATGTCATTTTAGTCCATGTGGTTTGTGCCATTTTGTCAGTTTAGTCCGAAGGTTTCATTTTTCACCAATGGGTCCAAAAAGGTTTCATCGTTTCCATTTTAGTTCACTAGGTTAACTTCATCCATTTTTTCTGTTAACAAGAAGGGCAATTCGGTCATTATATATGTAATTCTGTAAACTAGAAGGGCAATTCGGCCATATAAAATGATCGAATTGCCTTTCTCGTTAACAGAAATAATGGATGAAGTTAACCCAGTGGACTAAAATGGCAACGGTGAAACCTTTTTGGACCCACATGCGAAAAATGAAACATTTGGACTAAACTGACAAAATAGCCCAAACCACAAGGATTAAAATGGCATTTAACTCTTTAATTTATTAATGATAAACAGAGTGTCGTCTAAGGAAGACCATCCGGTATCTTTCCGCACTGGAAATGCAAAGGTAAGCCTTTGCTAGCCCTAGCCTCTGCCTCTGAAATATGTATCTTGCTGCTCATACTGTTTTCTGTTGCAGGCTGTGTATCAGTGGATAGTCAAGCCTCAAACTGCTGTCAAGCCAAATGATATGTTCCTTCCTGGAAGAATGGCTTTCATTTTTGACATGGTAACTTCTTTTTTATCATGATAATAATATGTTTTATCTTTTTTATTCAACTGTAGGGAATAGTATCTATGGGGAAGGTTCATTGGGGAACACGAAAAACGTGGGGAACAACGGGGAACCAACTCAAACGAACTCCGATTGGACTCATTCCAGCGGTGTTGGAACTGGCTCGTCGAACCCTAACTAGGATCTCTTAACCCTAAACCCTAAATCCCAACTCCTAAACTCTAAACCCTAAAGCTAAAAAAAAGCCTAAAACCTAAGCTAAACCGTAAAATCTAAACTATAAACCCTAAAGGCTAAACATAAAGCTAAACCCTAAAGTTAAACCCTAAAGCTAAACCCTAACGCTAAAACCTAAACCCTAAAGCTAAACCCTAAAAGCCAAACCCTAATATATTTAGGGTTTAGGGGTTATGATTTAGGGTTTAGGGTTAAAAGATCCTAGTTAGGGTTCAACGAGCCGGTTCCAACGCTGCTGGAATGAGTCCAATCGGAGTTCGTTTGGTCGGTTCCCCACTGTTCCCCACTTTTTTAGTGTTCCCCAATGAACCTCACACTAGTATCTATTACCATCATTACAACTGTCTTCTGTATGCAAAATCCGACATACATGTTGTATGCATTTGAAACCTAACATGAATGATGCATGACAGGAGAGCGGGTTTTCTCATGATATTCCGACCACTGTCCACAGAAGTAAAGCTGACTGCCCAGAGCCAGAGGTTGTTTATAGTTTAGTTTGTGGTTTTATTATGTAAGTCATCCTCGACTACAATTTATGGTATTTTTGCAGGAAATGGTTACTGTCAGTGTTGATGGGTCTGTGCTTGATCGGATTGGGAAAATTATGTCATACCTCCGTCTTGGTTCATCTGGGAAGATTCTTAAGAAGAAGAAGAAGAAAGACAAGGATATTAAAGGTGTATTGCTTTTCCCCCCTTTTTTCTTTAAAACTGCTTCCCTAGTTTTGCATACTTTATTTTGTAACTTTCTCTAAGAGAGCATCATGTTTAGAACTAAAATAAGAATATATATATATATAGGCAAAAGATCAAATACAAATAATCTTAACATACTAAACATACAAATTGAAGGAAAACCCAAAAAGACAAGGTGGCATTTTTGTAATTACCACCAACTATCAAAGTTACAACCAAAAATACCTAAAAAAACACAATTTTTTTTAACATTTTTTATTAAAAAATCGCTACATTTCGTTAGCAAAAAAAAAAAAAATTTTTTTTTTGCTGCTACTAAAAGTAGCGATTTTTTAATAAAAAATGTTAAAAAAATAAAATAAAATAATTTGTGTGTTTTTTTTATTTTTTTAGATTTTTTAGGTTTTTTGGGGGTTTAGTTTTTAGCATTTTAGCTTGGTGGGGGGGGGGGGGGGGTTAGGTTTTTTTTTAGGTTTTTTGGGGGGTTTAGTTTTTAGCATTTTAGCTTGGGTGGGGGGGGGGTTAGGTTTTTTTTTTAGGTTTTTGGGGGGTGGGGGGGGGGTGGGGGGTTTAGGTTTTTTTTGGGGGTGGGGGAGTGGTTAGGTTTTTTTAGAGGTATTTGTAGAGTAACTTTGATAGTTATTGATAATTACAAAAATGCCACCTTGTCTTTTTGAGTTTTCCTTCAATTTGTATGTTTAGTATGTTAAGATTATTTGTACAAGAACTTTACCCTATATATATATATATATATATAGGGTTAGGTTAACGTACAAATGCCCTTATCGTACATTACGTACGCTACAATCTCAGCCGTCCGATCATCTTCCCGCATTGAATTCGTATGTTGTTTTTTTTGTAACAATTTTGCATGTTGGTTTTTTAACATGTGATTTCATCAAAATTATCACATGCGAAATTGTTACAAAAAAACATGCTATTTCATCAAAAATTATCACATGCGAAATTGTTAAAAAAAAACATGCGATTTTATCAAAAATTATCACATGCGAAAATGTTACAAAAAAAACAACATGCAATTTCAAATGCGGGAAGATGATCTGACGGCTGAGATTGAAGCGTACGTAATGTACGATAAGGAATATTGTACAGTACACTTTGCCTACATATATATATATATATATATATATATATATATATATATATATATATATATATATATATATATATATATAGATAGAGTAAGGTTAACATACAAAAAGCCTTATCATACATCACGTAGGAGACAATGGTAACCGTTGGATCAGGGGTATAATCACGCATGGGACCACATAATCACGCATGGGACTATAATCACGCACGTTCTATGTAATTACGCACGTTATATTTTTTGTCATGTATGTTAATGTAGGTTAAGCCTTGAAGTACATTATACTTTCTCTATAGATATATATATATATAAATTCTCACATAGTTAGGATGATTTGACACTGCATGTTAGGACTACATCGTGATGTGTGTGTGTGTGTGTGCATAAAGAGAGAGAGAGATTTGGGGGGGGGGGGGAGGGAGTTTGGATCATGTAAAAAGGAAATTATTAAATTAAAAAGAGTAGGAAGGAATCTGGAAGATGTTAGGTATCAATGGCTGTAACGCTGGACTGAAAACCGTTCTCAAATTCAGCAGCTTACTGCTGTTTACTGAGTTTAACAGCAGAAACAACAGTTCTGGCCAAACAGGACAGCACCTGCTGTCATTGGCGGGAACATAGCCATCAGTAGCGGTGGCGGCCTTGGTTACTGCAAGTGGCAGCGAAAATTGAAGATGACGGCTGGACAGTCGCAAACTAGAAACACAAACACTAGAAGTCTAGAACAAATAGAAAATAATTAACATGGGAAGTTCACGTGGTTCGGTCTAATACGACTGACGTCCACGGGGTGCAACTATGATAATTTTTATTACTTTGTACTCTATTATATATACCCATGCACTTAACACATTCTATTGCATTTCATATTCTGCTATATAACATTATGAGTAGGGGTGTAAACGAGCCGGGCCGAGCCCGAGCTCGACCAGGCTCGAGCTCGGCTCGTTAGGTTTTTAATGGAGCTCGGCTCGGTTCGAGCCTACTTCTTTGAGCTCGAGCTCGTCTCGCAAGTAAAACCCAAAGCTCGAGTTCGGCTCGACTCGGCTCGAACTATTTGGAGAACAACCTTAAACGAGCTAAAAGCTTGGCTCGAGCTCGCTTCAACATCGCTTAAACGAGCTAAAGCTCGGCTCGAGCTCGGCTCATCAATGTTATCATTATTATTAATATATTATATATAAAAAAATTGAAATTTTGTATGGGCTCGTTTAGACTCGCGAGCCTAAACAAGCTTTGTATTTCAGGCTCGAGCTCGGGCTCGGGCTCGGGCTCGTTAAGGCTCGGCTCGTTCGAGCTTTTAACCGAGCCGATCACGAGTAGCTCTCGAGTCTCTGGGCTTGTTCACACCCCTAATTATGAGGTTGTGTTACATATGAACGTATTAAAAAATTGTTTTTGATTACACAGGAAAGCTCTCAGGTGATTATGACGAGAAAAGTTCAAAACTTGATGCCACAAAACATCATACCGAGAGAGAATCCCTGCCACCTCCACCTCCTCCTAAAAGAAACGATTCCGATGCAAAAGTTGCTCGCGTTGAGGAAGATGATATTTTTGTAGGAGAAGGTACCGACTATGCCATCCCTAGCAAAGATATGAGCCACAGCCCGCTTTCCGAAGATATGGAAGAATCTCCAAGAAGAAAGGAGGAGAGAGGTCCGTACTTCGATGAACCCGCTTATGGTCCTGCCGTTCCACCCTCTCATGACTGGGATCAAATCGTGAGTTTCTGTTTTTCTTTCAAATAATATTAGAGTTAATTGCTCGGATGGTCCCTGTGGTTTCAAGTTTTTTCACGTTTAGTCCCCACTTTTTGAAAATAGCAGGTATGCTCCCTATGGTTTGTCATTTTGTTACTCAGATAGTCCCTGAGTAGATATCAGTTAGTTTGAAAATAGCAGGTATGCTCCCTATGGTTTGTAATTTTGTTACTCGGATAGTCCCTACAGTAAATGTTGGGGGACTATCCGAGTAACAAAATGACAAACCATAGGGAGCATACATGCTATTTTCAAAAGGTGGGGACTAAACGTGAAAAAACGTGAAATCACAGGGACCATCCGAGCAATTAACTCATAATATTATGTGTGGCCAGTTGGATCTTCCCTAACCGCAAGTTTCAAATTGTTCAGAACGGGTATCAAGGGGAGTGGCAGGAATATCAATATGCAGAGCAAGTTGGTTATCCCGAGCAATATATTCAGCAGCATGACGCTCAAATATATGAGATGTCAGCGGAAGAGTCACAGTTGATGATGACCCAAGAAGAGAAAGATCGGGGTCTTGGGTCGGTGTTCAAGCGGGATGATGTGAGGCTCCAACAACTACGGGAGAAAGATGCTCGGGAGAAAGATCCAAACTTCATATCAGAGAGTTATTCGGAATGCTATCCAGGGTATCAAGAATATAACCGTGAGGTTGTGGATAGTGATGACGAAGATGATTTGTCGAAAATGGATATGGGTGGTCGAGTAAGTGTTGTGTTCCTTTCTAAACCATGACTTTGAACCATATGAGTAAATTACAAAAATCGTCCTTTATGTATGTCACTTATTGCAAACTGTGTCCTTTGTCTTCAATCATTACAGAAAACGTACTCGATGTTTGCAAACCCTTGCAAGTTATGTCCTTTAGCCCTAACTCAGTTAATTTTTTGTGGTTAAATCTGACCAAATGGACCCCACGTGAGGGTATTTTGATCATTTTATTCTCATGTGGGGTCCATTTGGTCAGATTTAACCATAAAAATTAACTGAGTTAGGGCTAAAGGACATAACTTGCAAGGGTTTGCAAACATCGAGTACGTTTTCTGTAATTATTGAAGACAAAGGACACAGTTTGCAATAAGTGACATACATAAAGGACGATTTTTGTCATTTACTCGAACCATATTGATATGTGAAGTCTGTACAGGCAAAGGGGCGGCTTCACAGGTGGGACTTTGAGACAGAAGAGGAGTGGGCAACGTACAATGAGCAGAAGGAAGCAATGCCGAAAGCTGCGTTTCAGTTTGGTGTGAAGATGCAAGATGGGCGCAAGACGAGAAAGCAGAATAAAGACCAAAAAATTACTAACGAACTCCACAAGATTAACAAGATACTCGCCAAAAAGAATATGCAAAAAGACGATGGCAGTGGTGATGATGATGAATCTCATCCTGGAAAGAAGCAAAGGGTTTAAGCCCTTAAACGCGTATTATGCACTGCGTATCTTATTACATGTCAGTATTTAAGCATTAAACTACAGTTTCTAAATGGTTAAACTTGCTATCTTCTTTGTCATGTGATGGTTTTAGTTACTAGCTTGTCAATATTTTGATATGAATAAACTCCTTGATCCCAAGTCATGCCTGGCCCAATATACACCCCCTTTTGACCCATCCACTTTTCTTTTTCCTTGTTTTTTTTTAATTCTCCTTTTATTTATCATACTCCTATATAACTCAATGCATAAATTAACTTATAAAGCACACTTAGAACCAATTAGAGGTTGGTGTCATTGTGTGTGCCTTTTTTACATAAAAATATACAAAAAAAATAAAAATAAAAATCATTGGTATTTACATTCACAAACATATTTGTATTTCTATATGATCATGTTTCTATGTCTCCTTTATTTTTAAAACATAATGTTGCCCAAAAGAAATTAAGTATTTAGATACATAATCAAATTTGATCCATTAAAGCCATCATTTCCTAACAATTAGTCAAGATGAACCTAAAATCTACGGGGAGGTGATTTATACAAAAAAAAAAAAAAAAAAAAAAATCGATACACGGTACCTTTGACAAAATATATCTTCATTGTATTTTGGTTCATCGACAAAATAATCTTTCATTAGAACTTGGTGACCTTTTTTCGCGGTCATGTGGCACACATCTTTTTCAGATGTTGTGTCTTCATCTTCGGCTTGGTCGATGAGATCCTTGAGAAATAGTAGTCTACTATCGTTTGAAAAAATATCATCGTAATCGTCGGGTGGAATGAATAAACCTAGCTAGTCGTTTGAGAAATTTTGCATCTTGTAGTATAAAAATCAAAATTGGGATAAATTGAGTTGAAATGTTTTATGTAGGAGAAATGGTAGTAGGGTGTGTGTGTGCGCAAAATTAAAATGAATTTATATGTACTTATTTTAGGGAGTTAAACTTTTTTTAAATTTCCTTAGGCCCAACGCTCACATTTGACCATTCCAATAACTACTTTCTTCCTCCCCTAATCGGTGACTAAAAATCTACAATCCCAGATCTTTACCCATTTTGAATACATAAACCGATGGTTATTTACCCAATCGGGTACCGCTACTCGCACATCTCTACACGAGAAGGCAACCCAAGCCTAATAATAGGCATATGTTTTTCGCAGTCGTGTATTAAAAAAATAAATATTCAATTTATTTTATCTTGCGTAGATGTATTAAAAAACATAAATATTCAATTTATTTTATCTTGCGTAGATAAAATATGTTGCATCACCTAACAAAACATACATATAAAATAATTTTTAGAGTAAGTTCTGTAATGAAAAAAAAAAAAAAACAATTGTGCTTTCCCTTGTTAATTAAAGAACATGCCATTTGAACATACGGGGACAAAATGGTCCATAATAAAATTCTTGTTACATGGAATACATTTGTAAATTCTAGATTTTAAAATGTATTTTTTTATCAAAAGGAAAAAAAGTCAAAACCTGGTGTTTAGGTGAGTTTCTTTCTTAAAGTTTATTCATATATTAAGTAATTTAAAAACAAAGTATTTTTTAAACAGCTTAGAAAGCTATTAAAGCTTAGGTTATCATCTTTTTACCTAAACACACCCATAAAGTATGCATGCTTGTCTTCTTAACTATGATCAGTTATGTTCTATCCAAAGGAATAAAAAAACAGAAATCTTAATTTTTAAAGTAAAAGAATTAGGTTTAATCTTTGAAAACAACACGAGCGTTGGTATTAATCTTATAAAGAAATTTCACACACACCCAAAAAATTTATAATAAAAATATAAAATCATAGTTATACAACCTCATTGTTAATATGAATTTATATTACTAAATATAGTATATAATATAACAATTTATATGATTCTATAATCTAAAACCTTATGTAATAGGACAATATTTATGTCAAAACTACAAAAAAACAAGCATATTTATGATTTTTGATGAATAAATATGATATATTCTTCAAAGTTATAAAATAACGAAATTTAAAATACATAAACAATATATTTAAACTACTACATTTATAAGACGTTAGACGTCAGCATTCAATAGTTCCTCCTCTCAATTGGGCAAAAAGGGCGGCAGGGTCAACACTGTCAGGCTGCTGCCTGACACTCCTCTATTGGCCCAACAAAATTACGATTTTGTCCTTATTTAAATTTACGTTTTTGTCATCAGTTCAAATTTATGTTTTCGCCCCCGCTTAAAGATAAATTTACGCTTTTGCTCCTAGCTAAATATTTCGATTTTGCCCTCGGTTAAAAAATTACGATTTTTACCCGTTTTAATTTACAGTTTCGCCATTAGTTTTTTCCCCTTAAAAGTACGATTTTGTCATCAGGTCTAAGTTATGTTTTTGCCCTCACTTAAAAATAAATTTACGTTTTTGCTCCCGGCTAAAAATTTTAATTTTTCCCTTGGTTCAAATTTACGATTTTGCCCCGTATAAATTTATAGTTTTGCCGTTAGTTTTTTTTTCTCACAGCCAGGTTACGATTTTGCCATCAACTTAACTTTACATTTTCCCCATCGTTTTTGTTTGTTTTCCTGGTGACATTACAATTTTGCCCCCAGTGTAAAACTACAGCCGTGCCGCCAACTTCCTGGCACTCCCCCGTTGGTCCATTTAGTTTACGATTTATCCATGAATTAAATTTATGATTTGGCCCTCAGTTAAAAATTAAGTTTTTCCCATCGTTTTAATTTTTTTACTAAAACTATACAAGTTTTTTGTTTTAATTGGTTTACTACGATCTTATCATCGTTTTTGTTTTTTTTTTCCCTAGCAAAATTATAGTAGTATTTTTTTAATTGGTTGAGAATTATTTGGCCATCGCCCCACAACGTGATCATATCTATATACATATATTTTAAAAGTACTTATCCTTTTAATCAGGAATCGTTTTTATTCAAATTTAAGAACCGAAACCGAACTCTAAATACAAAATACAATTCGAATCTAGCGGTTTAGTTTCAATTATATGGGTTTAACAGTTTAGAACCGTGAATTGCTTAGCCTTAAAGATAATAAATGAAAATAAGAGAAACAAAAAATATATTAATAATAATATTAATATTAACCTTGCATAATTGTCACATGTGACGTTACATTATTTACTAGATTAACTAGGATTATATATCATAATATCACAATTCACAAAAAAGAATCTATTTTCTTAAAATTATCATAAGAATCTTGAATTTCGGAAAATGATAATAAAGAATATTTTGATGGCATATATATAAACACATCTTGTCTTTTTCCATCTTCATCAATATTATTGTCTCATTTACCCTATTCTTGCTTCAATTCACATCCCCATATTCTATGTATTTTCAAGAATCCATTTCACTACACACCCACAAATCAAGCTCAAATCTTTGATCTATTTTCACAATCTTTATCCAAAAGGGTCTCAATTTCTCAACAAAAGTTCAAATCTTTTCCTTCCAAGATCCCATTTTCTGCAATTTGGTAACATGGGTAAGGTAGCAGTAGCGGCCACGGTGGTCTGCGCCGCCGCTGTGACCGCGGCGGCGGTGGTTGTGGTCCGGCACCGGATGAAGAACTCCGGCAAGTGGGCAAAAGCTATGGAGATTTTGAAGGAGTTTGAGGACAAGTGTGGAACTCCGGTTTCAAAACTCCGGCAGGTTGCTGACGCCATGACGGTGGAGATGCACGCCGGACTTGCTTCCGACGGTGGTAGTAAACTCAAGATGTTAATCAGCTATGTTGACAATCTTCCCACTGGGTATTATATTTTTATATTTATACATAATTTATAGATTTATAGATATTATTGATTTGGGAATATTCATAATGTTTTGAATTTTTAGTTTCAAGATTTGATTTTTGAATCTGTAGTGTTGGAATTGACTTTTTTTTTTTTTTTTCTGATTTGAACTAGTTAGAAAGTTTGACCATTTTTTTTAATTTTTAAAGAATTGGGTTGTGCATAAAAAAGCCTAAAACATTAAGATTTGGATATGCATTTATCTTGACATGATTTACATTTGTTCAAAGAAAGTTTGTATTTTTCAGGCTGTATGTGCTTTTGTAGATGTTTGGCTAAGTTTGACCAAGTTTTGTTTGACCTTGATATTTTGTGTAGGGTTTGCAAGTTGATTTTTTTTTATGTATTATGGGAATTGTTTTTGATTTTTTGAAGTGTACATTTAATCACTTATCCTATAGGTGAATTATTGATTTGGGAATATTTAAAACATTCCGAATTTTCGAGATTTGATTTGAGTCTGTAATGTTTGGAGTTGACCTTTTCTGATTTGAAGTTTTGAACTTGTTACAAAGTTTGACCATTTGTTTTAAGGAATTGGGGTGTGTTCTAAAACACCAAGATTTTGATAAGCATTGATGTTCACATGATTTGTTTTTTTTTTTTTTTTTTTTTTTACAAAGAAAGGTTGTATTTTTCAAGTTGTATGTGCTTTTGTAGATATTTTGGCTAAGTTTGACCAAGTTTCTTTGACCTTGATATTTTGTGTAGGGGTTGCAAGTTGAAAAGTTTTTTGGTTGTTTGTGGGATATTGTTTTTGATTGTTTTAAGTGTACATTTAATTGCTGTATATGCTCTGGTAGAATTTTGGGATAAGTTTTACATCAATGGAATCGTATCGTCGTTCTAATCAAAAGCCCTAAAAAATTTGTTTGTAATTTGGAAAAAAACTTAACTCCGTTAAGTTTTTTTAACGGGGGACCATTGTAGGAAAAATAGATGAAAGGTGGGACTGGTGGGGGGAATATTCTGAGGTGGGATTACTAATGGCCAATAAGGTCTAGGTGGGATTATTACAGACAAATTTCCCTTTTTTAAAATTTTTTTTTTTTATGTATTAATGTTTGTGGGAAATTGTTTTTGATTGTTTTAAGTGTACATTTCCTGCTTGTTAATACGCGTATTTAAGCGAAGGGGTCCCCTGATTGTTACAGTTTGAAGTCACAAATATTAGTTATAAGTGTTTACGTAAACTTAACCGTATTTTCCTTACAAAAAATGTATTTGAAAAAAATATTTTAATTGATAAAGATGTCAGGAATCTTGAAGCTTGTTAATCATGTGTATATTGGTTTCGAGTTTTTTGAAAAAGGCTATTTTAAAAAAAAAAATTTAAATGTTTTTTGTTCATATGTTTCAAAAGTTATGAACTTTTTGCTTTCCTTTAGTTCTAGACTTACTTTATTTGATTCTATTGGTTGATTTAAAAATGCTATGCAGTTAATATCGGTGAGATATCGGTGATATATCGGTCATATCGGTCCCTTAGTAAAATATCGGTGTCAAATACCGGTCAAAATCTCGGTACCGATATTATCGGCGATTTTGACCGATATAACCGATATATCACCGATATTTGACCGATATAACCGATATATCACCGATATTTGACCGATATAACCGATATATCACTGAATTATTGGTGTTAAATTGCTATATATATAAATTCTGCATTATATTAAAATTATCGATATCCCACCGATATCTCACCGAGATAACCTATATTTCAAATATCGTTCCTTTACCGATATCCGATATTTTACCGCATTAACTGCATAGTAAAAATGTTTCAATAGTTATGCGCATTTTCATAGTGATTATTGTGATTAGAATAGTCAAAATCAGATAATCAAACAAATGGTTAATTATAATCAAATCTGTTTATAAAAAGTGATTATCATAACCAAAAAATGTAGTGACTTACTTTGTTCTTCCTCTTAGGGACGAAACGGGAATTTTCTATGCCCTTGATCTTGGTGGTACAAACTTTCGTGTTCTTCGTGTGAAATTAGGCGGAGTAGGAAACGTGAAAAAAGAATTTAAAGAAGTTTCAATCCCTCCAAATCTCATGATCGGGAAATCTGAGGTGAGTTTTCTTAATCTTATGACATTAGTTTAAAATTTTAATATATTTGGTGTGATTTAAATGATATTTTTTGGTTATTAGGATTTATTTGATTTTATTGCGGGAGAACTTGCAAAATTTGTGGCTACTGAGGATGAAGATATGCAAATTCCACCTGGCACGCAGCGAGAATTAGGGTTTACCTTTTCGTTTCCGGTTAAACAATCGTCAATTGCAGGAGGGACTCTTGTAAGATGGACAAAAGGCTTCAATATCGAAGATGCAGTGAGTGTCGCATTCCTATGTTCTTTTACGATTTTGCCCTTTTGTACTTTATAGTATAAACCTCAAAAAGACAATAAAAACAAAGTTTTTTTTTTTTTTTTTTTTTTTTTTTTTTTTTTTTCTGAAATGGAAAGCGAGACTTTTTTTAATCAAGGGTATATTTTTGTGGGAATTTCGTTACAAGTACATATTGATACTGTTTATGTTTACAAGATTTGTAGGCTAAGCAGTTAACGCAGTAAAAAAAACGAATATTGGTCAAGGACCGATATTTGAGATATAGGTTATCGCGGCGGGATATCGGTAATTTTAATATTATGTAGAATTTATATATATAGCAATTTAACACTAACAATTCAGTATACTTTCCTACCGTTAACAATTACGACTTAAAATACTAATAGCAGCAATAAGAAGAAAGACAAATGGTAGAACTAAGAAGAAAGGTACTGATATCGGGAAAATCGGTGATATATCAGTCAATATCGCCTATAATATTGGTGCCGCTATTTGATACGGATATTTTACATGGGGGACCCGATAACCGATATATCTGTGATATATCACTAATATCAATTGCATAGTTTGTGGGGTACAGTAGGCATTTTACCATAGTCAAACAAGGGTTTCTGTTCAATGTTCATGCAATTTTATTTTATTTGTTTGATTCAAAACAGGTTGGGGCGGATGTTGTAGAAGAGTTGACAAAAGCGATGGAAAGGGCTGGCCTTGATATGCGTGTTTCGGCTTTGGTATTTTTTCTTTTTTTCTTTATTACTTCTATTCTGAGATGTAATGGTATAATGGGGAAGGTTAACATACAATAGTCCCTTAACGTGCGACGGTACAGTGGTACACGACTTCGTTGTTAAAATACGCACATTATAATACAAAGTTATGCACGTTATTTGCATAACTACGCATGATTGGGTTAAACCCTAATTACGCACGTTATTTGCATACAGTGGCGAAGTATAGAAGGGGCGGGGAGGGGCGCCCGATCCCCCCGAACGTTCAGTAGTGTTATATATGTAGTTTTCATATAGAAATTTTTGGGTATATATGTTTGGGTATACATATGTTTTCGATCCCCCCCGGTCATTCGGGTCAAGCTTCGCCACTGTTTGCATAATTACACATGGGTTGGGTTAACCCTAATTACGAACGTTATTTGCATAATTACGCACGTTATCTTGGTGGTCGCGTACCGTCACACGTTAAGAGCCTTTTGTATTTAAACCTTTCACATGGTATAATTAACTTATATATTAATTAATTAGAATCCGATAATTAGCTGTAGTAGAATGGGTTACATGACCTCTGAATGACCTGATAATTAATTTGCAAAACCCGAATCCAAACACTCCCATAGTTTAAGAACACATACCCTCGATTTTTTATTAATTATTATACCCGTAAATCGAAGAATGTTAAAAGGATCAAATCGAGTAGAACCTTAAAAGGTGAAAACTTGTAGTTTTGTGTTGAAAATGCAGGTGAATGATACGGTTGGAACGTTAGCTGGAGGGCGATATGGTAATTCCGATGTCATTGCCGCTGTAATATTAGGTACAGGAACTAATGCAGCGTATGTGGAGCGTGCGAATGCAATCCCTAAATGGCAAGGTCTTCTTCCTAAATCAGGAGAGATGGTTAGTAGTTTTATTTAATTAATTATTTATTTATTTATTTATTTATTTTCGAGCAGGTCGATTCGGGTCATGTTATATCTTTAATGGGTTAAACGGGTTAAAAAAATAGTCAGCGGAAAAGGAAACGGGTCAAACAGTTTGAAAGTCGATTGGTCGTCTGATCAAGCAAAAATCAATCTTCTTTGATCTTCTCTTGCTATTCGATGAGTCACACCGGCTGTTCCAAATGAGCCGACACACGAGCACGCCACGCGTATCGTTGAAACGCACCACTCCGGCTGTTTCTTGCTTTCGCAACCTTGCTATTACCCAGTCAACCCCTTCGGCCCTTAATCTTGTGATCAGACACATGAAGAACCCTGGTTGACCCGTAACAAACAATCCGACTTTAAAACGAACCGGTTTCTTTTAAATCGTTCCCAAAACATCCATATTGTTGTGTACCATATTAAAAAATATCACCCCTGCAGAAGCTCTCGTAGTAATCCTTTTCTCCCTTATATCTTCAAAGCAGTGTCGCTTCTCGTTCTTCGGTTTGTATTTCTTGGATTATCAAGGTCCGATGACTTCTAAACTGATGAACGAACCGTACGGAAGGCTGCTGCTGCCGATGAATGATATGATCGGTTGATGATGACATAGTTAAATACTTAAATCCCTAAGCTTTAGTAGAAGGATTATCTTTTTGTTAAGTATAAAAGATTAATCATGCAAACTAAAGTCGAGGGACTAGTGTGCGAATTCAGCGGAAGTTTACGTTTTGGATCAACCTGTACAAAAGTGACCCGTTTTACCTGGTTACCCAACCCGTCATACCTGCCTGTTTGCAAGGGCGTAGGATAGTGGGGGGGGGGGGGGGGGGACCCCCCGAACTTTTCGCCCAGTAGTGGAGAGTATGTAGTTTTCGTATAGAATTTTTTGGGTATATACGTTTTCGACCCTCCGTTTTATAGAAATTTTTGGGTGTGTAGGTTTTCGACCCCCCGGTCGGAAATCTCAAGCTTCGCCACTGCCTGTTTGGGCCACATATAGTTAGTAGTTATACTTTACGTCTTTACGTAGATACATAATGGTTGTTTATATGTTAAGGTTATAAACATGGAATGGGGCAACTTCCGGTCATCACATCTTCCTTTGACCGAGTATGATGAAGGTCTTGATGGTGATAGCCTGAACCCTGGAGAGCAGGTAAAGATTTTGCCATTTTGGATATATTTTTCTCAGGTTATTTAATGTTCACATTTTATGGGTCCCACTCATGATCGAATGGGAATCCAAGCATGATTGTTGGTATCGTTGATTGATACTTACCATTGTAAGTAACTCTATATAGAAAGTAAAATGGTGACGTGGCAAACCGAAACTTCGAAAGCAAGTTACGGTAACAAAAATCGAAACTTCGAAAGCAAGTTACCTTTTAGGGTAATTGACCTTTAGATTAATACCATTATTATATTGTTTATTTATATATAATGTAATCCTACTCAAACAGATATATGAGAAACTGATTTCCGGAATGTATTTGGGGGAAGTTGTGAGACGAGTCTTGTTAAAGATGGCGGAAGAAGCCGAGCTTTTTGGAGATACTGTGCCATCCAAACTCCAAAAGCCCTTTATATTAAGGTACAATGTCGTTTCACATAGTCATTCACTCTTCACTTTTAAGTGGCGGACCCAGGAATTATTTTCTGGGGTGCGAACAAAGGGTTCAACCAAATTTTCAAGGGGTACGGTCGGGATTTTTACCTCGAAAATACACTAATTTTTTTTTCAAGGGGGCGCCCGCCCACCCAAGCCAAAGCTTGGGTCCGCCCTTGCTTTTAACATGGTCAATTTTGTTTTGCATTAACTATTCTACACTTTTAAATTTGGATTTAGGACCCCTGATATGTCTGCGATGCATCATGATTCCACTCCGGATCTCAAAGTGGTTGCAACCAAGTTGAAAGATATCCTCGAGGTACATATTATGATGTTTTTATTATTTTGTCCTGCTTTTTGGTATAGTTTACGTACGGATTACCTAAAAATTAGTTACTCTTTTAAGAAAATTAAACATAGCTAGCATTTTCATGGCTGAGAACCCGTAACTTAACTGACAATTATGAAGAAACTCTAACCGAAATCGGCTCATTTGTTATTTAATTAGATCTTTAATTATTTTATTTATATACATTTATTATTATTTTTGAATATATTTATAGTTATAAATCTTATATATAACACGTTATATATTATTTAAATACTTTTAACTGTAATTTAATATATAATAATTGATATGTAGATATACATCAAACATGTTAAAAAGAAGTTATATGGATAATAGGCTCGTTTAAAGGTTCGGGTTCGATCTCGTTTAAGCGCGACTCGATTCGATTTTTTGGCAAGCCGATCTTGAGTAGGTGACGAGCAGCTCGGCTCGTTTTCACCCCCTAGTTGATGTATTCAACCGTAGAAAATGTTAGATGACTTTTCTAATAAGATAGTTTTTGTTATCACATATAAGTCATTTATTTATATTTTTTTTAGAAAACGGATGGGTAATATGTTTGGTAGTCATCACAACCTGTTTGGACCTTAGGTCGTTTTAAATTTTAAATCGCTCCCTTGTACATATTTATGTTTATGACATGTACGGTTCAATGGCACAATTGTAGATATCCAACACTTCTCTAAAGACGAGAAAAGTAATTGTGGAAGTCTGTGACCTTGTGGCAACTCGTGGTGCTCGTCTCTCAGCGGCTGGAATCCTAGGAATCCTCAAAAAAATTGGAAAAGATACTTGCAAGGAAGGAGAAGAAAACCAGAAATCAGTAATAGCAATGGACGGCGGGCTGTTTGAACACTACACCAAGTTCCGAAAAACAATGCAAGATACCATGAATGAATTGTTAGGTGAAGAAATTTCCAAAAACATCATTGTCGAGCTATCGAATGACGGGTCGGGTCTCGGTGCGGCTCTTCTTGCAGCGTCTCACTCACAGTATCTCGAATATATAGAGTCCACATAAATTTGTGGTATTTTTTTTGTACATTTGTTTCGGCGTTTTTGGATCTTCGTTTTGTTTTGTTTTGTTTTGTTTCCTGATGTCTGTTCCCATTAAATTATGGGCTATTCTAGTGTCGCATGGACTTGTATGTTGTTCACATGTTTTAAGATATATTAGCGAATAAAGCGAGGTTTTAGAACTTTACAATCTTCGAAAACTCATACGTTTTCGTTATGAAAACGTTTCTTTTGCGTTTTTTCGAGATTTATGTATAAGAACGTTTAACTGTAGAGTTCTTTCTTCCGCCTTAGTGATTTGACCCATGATATCTAGGGGTGTAAACAAGCCCAGAGGCTCGAGAGCTACTCGTGATCGGCTCGGTTAAAAGCTCGAACGAGTCGAGCCTTAACGAGCCCGAGCCTGAAATATAGCTCGTTCAGTTATCGAGCCCGAGCTTGAGCTTGAAATACAAAGCTCATTTAGGCTCGCGAGCCCAAACGAGCCTAAACAAAAATTTAGTTTTTTATATATATATAATATAATAATGATGATGATAACATTAGTGAGTCGAGTTCGAGCCGAGCTTTGGCTCGCTTAATCGCTGTTGAAACGAGCTCGAGCCGAGTTTCTAGCTCATTTGAGGTTGTTCTCGAAATAGCTCGAGCCGAGTCGAGCCGAGCTCGAGCTTTGGGTTTTACTCGCGAGCCGAGCTCGAGCTCAGAGAAGTAGGCTCGAACCGAGCCGAGCTCGAGCTCGAGCTTCATAAAAACATAACGAGCCGAGCTCGAGCCTAGTCGGGCTCGGCTCGGCTCGGCTCGTTTACAGAACGATGTTAATGTCACAAACACTATTCTCGGAAATAGTTCTCGATTTACTATGATAATATATGTAACAACCAACAGAATCATAAAATCCCCAGTAACTACATGTCATTGTTGTTAACTAAACTCTAAACACACCCAAGAACATAAAGATCTTCAACCAGTTGTGCAAAATAACATCAAAACAAAGTCACCGAAACTCAAAAGTAGGCGGCATTGGCGAATCAAAACTCTCCAACACTTCAACTTTCAACTTCGGCTTCTCCTCCTCTCGCCTGCCACCAAACAAACCACCAAACCACGACAGAGATGACGCGGAAGAACGCTCCAACTCCACCTGCGGCGCCTCTTCAATAACCACCGGCTGCGTTTGTTGCGCACTAATAACTTTATTACGAGTAATTCCCACCCCTTCAATCAGGGCCAACAAAACGCCACCGACAAGAGCCGAGCGACCCGCCGGCCGTAATCCCTGGCGCATCTGAAGAAACCCGCCGGTGGCGGCACCAGCGATGATTGAGTTCCATGGATCTTCCTTCTGGCGCGCGTAAACCATTGTGCAATCAAATGCGGAGAATAAACCGCCCCATACAGCGAAGCCGCCGGCAACACGTGGCGTTTTCATAGCGACCGCTTCTGTGGCGCCAATGAAACGGCTACCTATTTGATCACATCAGGATAGATTATGTAAATATGACAGTGTATATATACATCTATATAATTTAAAAATAAAAAATTAAAATCGATTAATTCGGTTTAACCAAATTGCCCGAATTTAAAAAAAAATCTAACCAAAAAGCGAACATAATAACCGAATTTAATTCGGTTACGGTCACGAACTGAACCAAATAACCAAACTTTTATTCAGCTCGGTTTTTGGTTAATTCGGTTATAACCAAATAATGAACATCCCTAGCCGATAAAGAGGCTACCTATTTAATATATATTATGGAAATATGACTATGTGACATATATATATATATATATATATATATATATATATATATATATGTATATGTCTTGTAAACTCTACTTTTGAAATACAATTCGTTATCACAATTACCTGTTGGTGAGTTGTAGACTCCTTTGAGGAAGTGGAAGGCGGAGCCGCCAATGGCGCCCATGGCGAACGCGCCGCCGATGTCGTCTAAGATCCGGTCCGGGCATGGTTCGCGTGAGGTATCCTGTGTGGTCATCTTGATTTGGGGTGAGGGTTTATGTCTTGAGTGGGGTTATAAATAATAATAATAATAGTGGTTATAAATAAGAATAATAATAACAATAATAAATCTGGGGGTTACTTGCGTGAGGGGCAATGTTTCTTGAGGAAACCGCTGGTAACTAAGTATTTTACATAAAAGACACCGACTTTTTTAAATTTAGAAAAAGTCACACGACTTTGTATTATCTTATTTTTAAATAAGTTAGTTGGGTTCGATTTCACCTAAGGTGTTGAATTACTTATTTGTGTGATAAACACGATAATAATGGTACAGAGTAAGAAGTCGTACAAAGGGTATCAAACAGATTGCGATTGACCTCATTCAAGCGGCATTGGAGCCGTCTTATCAAACTCTATGATGTGAGATTTTAAGTTTTCATTTTTAGCTTTATAGGTTGTAGATTTTAGAGGTTTTGTTTATTATCATTGTGTTTGTTCTATATTTGAGCCATTGTGTCTTTTTTTGCGACTCATTGTGTCTTTTTTCCTCAACATTATGTTATATTTTTCGGCATTATGTTATATTTTACTCGACATTGTGTCATCTTGTGTAATCCATTGTGTCTTTGTACACTTCTTATTTTTAAGAGTCTTTGTAGGATAACTTATGATACGGAAATATATGAAACAAAAATGGGCCAAGGTTCTGTATACACCGTCTTTAGAGGTGAAAGAAAAACAAGTTGGAAGCCTAACCCGGTTTTGATCCCAAACCGACCCGATTTCATACCCGGTTTAGACTCGACCTTACCTGTAAAGTTGAAATCTGGTTGTAACCCTATACTTTGAACCCTGTCGAACCTGACCCGAGCAAGTTAAACCGCACTTTCCACCCGGCTAAACCCGGTCCTTTTTAAGTTAAATCGCACTTTCCACCCGACTAAACCCGATCCTTTTTCAAAGTAGGTCCCAGCCCGACTGAGTTTGGCAAGGACCCGGTTTTGACTTTTGTTGACCCAACTGGGCCCCATTTGTGCACATATGCCCGTCTCATCATCTAATAAACAAGTTGTGTTTGATTTCGGCCGAAGATAAATGAACTGAGACATCAGTTCGTTTGAAAAATAAAATATATATTGTTAGTTTAACTCGTTAACCTGTTAACCATCCTATCACGTATCACCCTCAAAAATTAAAATAGTTTAGTTGGTTTATTGTTGTTATTATGTAAATGAAATTTTACAAAGTGCCATCTTGTCTCCTCCTAAGAGCGTATCTTTTCTGGCCCAGTATGATGGGCTCTAGCCCATACAAGTCTAATTGATTGAGGTTTGGCCCAATGCTTCCAGTAGGCTGTTTCTTTCCACGCCTTATATTAGCTTCTCATCCAATTCGTTCTTAGTTGGGCCTATTTCTTTCTCTGAACTAGGCTGCCAGTTGGGCCAACATAAGTGTTATAGGTATAACTTATAAGCTGGGCCAGAATGAGTGTTCATAACACAATACTTAAGAAAAACCAATAAAAGAATAAAGTCGTGATATGCCTAAAAGGATATCGACACGTGTTTCATATAGATTGTAAACCATAAAAACGATATAGATACAGGTGTTGACGTTGTTCGGTCAAGGTGTGGTTCGTCACGGTACCCATACGCCACCGAAACTCGCTATAGCTTACGATGCCAAAAAAATAACTTTTTTTTATTACAACTTCGTTTTAAACGAAATTTATACTTAAACGTCGAGGAATAAGATTAAACACAGTTTTGTGTTTAGCTTTTTCTTTTTAAGTGAAAGAACGCAAGTTATTAAAAGAAAAATTAAATTGGTTAAAGATATATATTATTAGGGTTGAAATTGAAAAAATATCCAAGTTTGTATTTATCCAATTTTCTTTGGAATACATATTATACTTTTTTGGATGCATCAGCGTTTGTACTTTGTGTAAACTACACCACTTAGCGGGTTGCGTATGTAAAGCAAGCGCTAAAATCATTATCATACTCGATAAATCCCACCGTTAGCAAAGCTAAGGTAGGGTCTGGGGAGGGTAAGATATAGACAACCTTACCTCTTCCCGTAGGAATAAAGAGGTTGCTTCCAGTGAGACCCTAACTCGATTGAACTTTTGCTAAGACCACATGTAATGGTGTTGCTGTAGAGGTGGTGGCGAGAAACAATTGTCGTGGGTGTTGCTGACTCATTTGGATTCATTTTAAATTAGTATATTTTAATGATGCTTCGTTTTGACCTATTGTACAAGTGAGTACACTAAAATTGATTTTTAAGTTAAATGTCATTTTAGTCTCTGTGGTTTGTTATTTTGTCAGTTTAATCCGAAGGTTTGAAACGTTGCCATTTTAGTCCAAATAGTTTCAAACGTCGCCAACTAGTCCACTTGGTTAACTTCATCTATTTTTTCTGTTAACGAGATATGCAATTCGGTCATTTTATATGGCCCAGTTGGCCTTCTAGTTAACAGAATTACATATAAAATGACCGAATTGCCCTTCTCGTTAACAGAAAAAGTAGATGAAGTTAACCCAGTGGACTACAATCGCAACGTTTGAAACTATTTAAACTAAAATATTAACTTTTCAAACCTTTGGCCTAAATTGGTAAAATGACTCAAACCACAGCGACTAAAATTGCATTTAACTCTTGATTTTTTTACTAACTTGAAAAAAAATCCAACCTGTGTTCCATTATATTATATCCATATCAACCCATTTTCTTAAAGAAATGTTCATGAATGTCATTCTAGTTGCAAATACCTCCTTACGTTTGTGCGTTCCAAGTGCATTAGGTAGATACATTTTGGACGGTCCCCTCATAGTTAACGAGCACATAACTTGGATTAAAAAGAGGAAGTCCAAAGCGTTTATTCTCAAAATCGACTTCGAGAAGGCATATGACAATGTGAATTGGAAATTCGTGGTTAACATCCTCCTCCAAATGGGTTTCCCCATTAAGTGGTGCAATTGGATTATGGGCATCCTTAAGTCGGCTAGCTCCTCCGTGTTGGTCAATGGGGCTCCGACTTTCACTTTCAAATGTGAAAAAGGCATGAGACAAGGGGACCCGCTTTCTCCATTCCTTTTCTTGGTAGTGATGGAGGCTCTTTCTTGCATGATTAATAGTGCTAAGGAGGTGGAGGTCATTAGAGGTATCGTTGTCTCTGACAATGGGCCGATTATTTCCCATCTCTGGTACGCGGACGATGCCATTATGGTGGGAGAATGGTCTAAAAACGAAGTTGTGAATATTGTTAGAATTCTCCGTGTCTTACATTTATGTTCGGGCCTCAAAATCAACATTGACAAATCTAACCTTTATGGTATTGGAGTCGGGTCGGGTCGGCGGAGATAGGCGTGTTGGCTAATGAAGTGGGTTGTAAACCGGATTGCCCTCCTTTCAAATATCTTGGTCTTAAAGTCTGTTATGGGTCCCTCTCATGATCGAATGGGAATCCAAGCATGACTGTTGGTATCGTTGATTGATACTTACCATTGTATAAGGCTGGACGGTATGGTCCGTCCTCAGCCCCGTCCTCCCTCGGCGACGCCCGGCACGCCACGCCCCCCCCCCCTTCCGTCCCGTCCCTATCGTCCGAATTGAGACGTTTGCGACGGAGCAAACAGGTGGGCCCCCTTTCTTTCTTCTCGACGTCCTCTCCGTCACCCCCTATACCGACCAGCCTAAGTAACTTTATATAGAAAGTGAAATGGTGACGTGGCAAATCACTATGTCATAAAAAAAAAGGTGTCATCCACTACCTTTCTACACAAGTAGATAATTGTCTACATACAATGGTAAAAAAACTAAAAATATGTCGAATACAATAACAAAAATCTAAACTTCGAAAGCAAGTTACCTTTTAGGGTAATTGACCATTAGATTAATACCATTATTATATTGTTTATTCATATATAATGTAATCCTACTCAAACAGATATATGAGAAACTGATTTCCGGTCTGTGGACAGTACAGAACGATGTTAATGTCATTGTCACAAACACTATTCTCGGAAATAGTTCTCGATTTACTATGATTATATATGTAACAACCAACAGAATCATAAAATCCCCAGTAACTACTGTTGGTTCAGTTCTGTTTGTGCATGAAGGAAAACAATATAAATCATACATGTCACCGCAGATAGTGCAGAGGAGAATCCTGTAAGGGAGTTCGACATGCCTGTCATCTTGATCTGGTTCCTCCTTAGGGTGCTGACTGATGATGGGAACTTAGAAACCGAAAAGGGTATCGGTTAGGAGAGGAGGTTTCGTGATGATGTTATGGCTAATGGGGTGTGTGAATTGTGTAACTGAGTAACCCCTAAACCTCCACATAATTCTCCTTATATAAGCACCCAGGAGGAAACCTAATTAGTTACTAAGGGTAATATGGTCCATCAACAATTACCAACTAATTAAATAATAGGTTATTATATATTTTGATCTCTATAATGTAAATGATTAAGATGGCTACAGATTAAATATTAATACGTAATATATTTAATCTTACATTCTCCCACTTAGCCGAGTAATCATTTACTATGAGTATTAGATAAGCCTGATCAGGAGTTAACACTCATTTTAGCCTTAAACAAGTACTATAGCAGAAAAATACAGCCGTTGAATCATTATGCGACTCAGGACCCCCATTAATCATACTATAGCCTTAATTTAAAACCTAATCATCATGATCAAAATACGCGTAAGCCCTTTGTTTGATTTGTAACTTTTATTTGTCTATATGCCATTATACCGGTTGAACATATTCTAACAGACATACAAAATCAAACTTGAGGAAATTTCATTAATCATAAAACATAAGCTAGTACAATATGCTCAAATAAGGTCTTTACTAAATCCCATATTCCGAACATGTTCTTCATAAACCTTAGGAGGGAGACCTTTAGTCATCGGATCCGCAAGCATATCCTTAGTACTAATATACTCGATACAAAGATTATTTTCCTCAACACGTTCACGTACAAATAGATATTTCGTATCGAGATATAAACCAGCTCCAGTCGAACTGTTACTGTTCGAGAAACTAACGGCAGCTGAATTATCACAGTAAAGCTTCAATGGTCTAGAAATGGAATTAACGATTTTGAGTCCAGTGACCAGGTTTCTAATCAACATTCCATGACAGGTTGCGTTATAGACAGCAATGTATTCCGCCATCATTGTGGAAGTTGTGGTCAACTGTTGTTTATGACTCTTCCAAGAGATAGGGCCGCCTGCTAACATAAAGATATAGCCCGAAGTGGATTTCTTGTCATCTTTGCATTTGGCAAAGTCAGAATCAGAATAGCCCACCACTTCTAAATAATCACTTCTTCTATAAGTCAGCTTATAGTCTTTCGTCCCTTGCAGATATCGAAGTACCTTCTTAGCTGCTTTCCAGTGATCTAAGCCAGGATTAGTCTGATAACGGCCTAGCATTCCAGCAATATAAGCGATATCTGGACGAGTACAGACTTGAGCATACATCAAGCTCCCGACTACTGACGCGTAAGGTATCTGGCTCATTTGCTCCTTCTCAACCTCTGTTGTCGGACACTGGAATGAACCGAAAACATCTCCCTTAACTACTGGAGCGACGGAGGGTTTGCACTGTTGCATGTTGTATCGTGTAAGGACACGATCTATGTAGGCCCTTTGGGACAATCCTAAGATCCCTTTGTTTCTATCTCGGTGAATTTCGATGCCAATGACGTAAGATGCATCTCCGAGATCCTTCATGTCGAAGTTATGCGAGAGTAAACGCTTCGACTCATGCAACATGTCTAAACTATTACTTGCCAATAGAATGTCGTCTACGTAAAGGACAAGTATAGTAAAGTCGCTCCCACTCATCTTGAGGTAGGTGCATTGATCCACTTGATTCTTCATAAAACCTTGCTTCTTCATGACTTCATCAAACTTGAGGTACCACTGACGTGATGCTTGTTTTAACCCGTAAATGGATTTCTTCAGCTTACAGACTAGATGCTCCTGACCTTCAGGCTCAAAGCCTTCAGGTTGCTTCATGTAAACATCTTCGTCCAAGTCTCCGTTAAGGAAAGCGGTTTTAACGTCCATCTGATGCAGCTCTAAATCGAAATGAGCTACTAGGGCCATGACGATCCTTAATGAATCTTTACGAGAGACAGGTGAAAACGTCTCTTGATAATCAATTCCCTCTTTCTGAGTGTAGCCCTTTGCAACCAATCTTGCTTTGTAGCGTTCAACGTTCCCATTCGGATCCAATTTTGTTTTGAACACCCATTTGCATCCTACGGGTTTGACTCCGTTGGGTAATTCTACCAAATCCCAAACGTCATTTTTCTTCATGGATTCAAGCTCATCAATCATTGCTTTATTCCATTCAGAAGACTGATCACTGCTAATGGCTTCATTGTAAGAGATAGGATCATTGAGCTTTCCGGGATCCATTTCAGTCAGGTAGGTAACATAATCATCCCAATTAGGAGGCCTTCTTTGCCTGGATGACCTCCTGAGTGGATTATCGGGTTCAGCGTTGTCTTGGTTTTGAGCGTTTGATGTGCCTTCGTCATGAGGTATAATGGGTTCTGATTATCGGGTTCAGCGTTGTCTTGGTTATAACGTGGCGTGTTCATAGCGATCGCTTCTGTGGCGCCAATGAAACGGCTACCTATTTGATCACATCAGGATAGATTATGTAAATATGACAGTGTATATATACATCTATATAATTTAAAAATAAAAAATTAAAATCGATTAATTCGGTTTAACCAAATTGCCCGAATTTAAAAAAAAATCTAACCAAAAAGCGAACATAATAACCGAATTTAATTTGGTTACGGTCACGAACTGAACCAAATAACCAAACTTTTATTCAGCTCGGTTTTTGGTTAATTCGGTTATAACCAAATAATGAACATCCCTAGCCGATAAAGAGGCTACCTATTTAATATATATTATGGAAATATGACATAACATATATATATATATGTATATGTCTTGTAAACTCTACTTTTGAAATACAATTCGTTATCACAATTACCTGTTGGTGAGTTGTAGACTCCTTTGAGGAAGTGGAAGGCGGAGCCGCCAATGGCGCCCATGGCGAACGCGCCGCCGATGTCGTCTAAGATCCGGTCCGGGCATGGTTCGCGTGAGGTATCCTGTGTGGTCATCTTGATTTGGGGTGAGGGTTTATGTCTTGAGTGGGGTTATAAATAATAATAATAGTGGTTATAAATAAGAATAATAATAATAAATCTGGGGGTTACTTGCGAGAGGGGCAATGTTTCTTGAGGAAACCGCTGGTAACTAAGTATTTTACACAAAAGACACCGACTTTTTTAAATTTAGAAAAAGTCACTAACTTTGTATTATCTTATTTTTAATTAAGTTAGTTGGGTTCGATTTCACCTAAGGTGTTGAATTACTTATTTGCGTGATAAACAGTTAAACACGATAATAATGGTACAAAGTAATAAGTCGTACAAAGGGTATCAAACAGATTGCGATTGACCTCATTCAAGCGGCATTGGAGCCGTCTTATCAAACTCTATGATGTGAGATTTTAAGTTTTCACTTTTAGATTTAGGGTCTGTTTGGTATGCCGTAATGGAATAGACGATGGAATGGAATGGACGAGTGAATGGAATGGACGAGAGAAAAAAAAATATTACCATTCCTCTGTCATGTTTGGTTATCCCAGTAGGAAAGGAATGAATCATTTTAAATAACAAAAATACCCCTACCTTATATATGTAATTACATAAACCATTTATTTGATTTTCGTAATTTTGAGTGTTTCGCATTCGTTGCTATATGGTATCATTCAATCATAATTCATATTTATAATCATTTAGAATGATCAATTCAATGAACTGAAGAGCAACTTAAACTTTATATTTGTCTTCTGCTATATGGTATCATTCAATCATAATTCATATTTAAATAAATGAGCATCAAAAATCATAATTTCTACAGAGTAACAACATGGAAGAAAACAATAATTTGGAGGGTTTTGGTAGGGCAGTGTAAAAAGTGAGAAAGAAGACCATCATGATGATGGACAGTTGGTTTTTACGGAGGTGAGAAAATAGGTTTCTTGGGAGATGGATAGAGTGAGTGGAGAGGGCAAAATCGAGAGAGAGATAAAATATCAAACGGAATGAGAAAAAAATAGGGGGGACCGCAGGAATAGATTAGAAGGAATGGAATGAGTTTCGTAATGCCTCATTGCATTCCATAACCAACCAAACAATCTTATTTTCATTACTTTTGAATGGTTCATTCCGTTCCCTCTCCTATTACCTCGTACCAAACACTACCTTATAGGTTGTAGATTTTAGAGGTTTTGTTTATTATCATTGTGTCTGTTCTATATTTGAGCCATTGTGTCTTTTTTGCGACTCATTGTGTCTTTTTTCCTCAACATTATGTTATATTTTTCAGCATTGTGTTATATTTTACCCGACATTGTGTCATCTTGTGTAATCCATGGTGTCTTTGTACACTTATTATTTTTAAGAGCCTTTGTAGAGTAACTTAACCCTATAATAATAATGGACTGACCAAAATAAACAGAAGATACGGAAATATATAAAAAAAATGGGCCAAGGTTGTGTATAGTTGACCCGTCTTTAGAGGTGAAAAAAAACAAAATGGAAGCCTAACCCGGTTTTGATCCCAAACCGACCCGATTTTGTACCCTGTTTAGACTCGACCCTACCTGTAAAGTTGAAATCTGGTTGTAACCCTATACTTTGACCCTTGTCGAACCTGGCCCGAGCAAGTTAAACTGCACTTTCCACCCGGCTAAACCCGGTCCTTTTTAAGTTAAATCGCACTTTCCACTTGGCTAAAACCGATCCTTTTTTCAAAGTAGGTCCCAGCCCGACTGAGTTTGGCTAGGACCCGGTTTTGACTTTTGTTGACCCAACTGGGCCCAATTTGTGCACCTATGCCCGTCTCATCATCTAATAAACGGGTTGTGTTTGATTTCGGCCGAAGATAAATGAACTGAGACATCAGTTCGTTTAAAAAATAAAATATATATTGTTAGTTTAACTCGTTAACATGTAAACCATTTAATAACCCTCAAAAATTAAAATAGTTTAGTTGGTTTATTGTTATTATGAGTTATGTAAATGAAATTTACGCGTATCCTTTTCTGGCCCAGTGTGATGGGCTCCAGCCCATACAAGTCTAATTGATTGAGGTTTGGCCCAA
The DNA here is from genome assembly GCF_002127325.2 of Helianthus annuus. Classification (NCBI taxonomy): domain Eukaryota; kingdom Viridiplantae; phylum Streptophyta; class Magnoliopsida; order Asterales; family Asteraceae; genus Helianthus; species Helianthus annuus. The sequence goes on from NC_035444.2 coordinate 2,158,006, forward strand.
TGCTTCCAGCAGGCTGTTTCTTTCCACGCCTTATATTAGCTTATCATCCAATTCATTTAGTTGGGCCTATTCTTTCTCTTGAACTAGGCTGCCAGTTGGGCCAACATAAGTGTTATAGGTATGAGCTGGGCCAGAATGTGTTCATAATACAATACTTAAAAAATATCAATAAAAGAATAAAGTCGTTATATGCCTAAAAGAATATCGACACGTGTTTTATATAGATTGAAAACCATAAAACGATATCGATACAGGCGCCGACGTTGTTCGGTCAAGGTCCGGTTCGTCACGGTACCCATACGCCACCGAAACTCACTTACGATGCCAAAAAAATATTTTTAATACAACTTCGTTTTTAACAAAATTTATACCTAAATGTCGAGGAGTAAAATTAAACACAGTTTCGTATTTAGCCTTTTCTTTTTAAGTTAAAGAACACAAGTTATTAGAAGAAAAATTAAATTGGTTAAAGACATAAATTTATTAGGGTTGAAATTGAAAAAATATCTAAGTTAGTATTTATCCAATTTTCTTTGGAATACATATTATCCTTTTTTGGATGCATCAGGGTTTGTACTTTGTGTAAACTACACCACTTAGCTGAATGCTTATGTAAAGCAAGCACTAAAATCATCATCATACTTGGTAAATCTCACCGTTAGCAAAGCTAAGTTATGGTCTGAGAAGGGTAAGATATAGACAGTCTTACCTTTTTCCTATAAGAATAAAGAGACTGCTTCCAATGAGACCCTAACTCGATTGAACTTTTGCTAAGACCACATGTAATGGTGTTGTTGTAGAGGTGGTGGCGAGAAATTATTGTCGTTTGCTGACTCATTTGGATTCATTTTAAATTAGTATACCTTAATGATGCTTCGTTTGACCTATGTACAACTGAATACACTAAAATTGATTTTTGAGATAAATGTCATTTTAGTCCATGTGGTTTGGCCATTTTGCCAGTTTAATCCGAAAGTTTGAAACGTTGCCATTTTAGTCCAAAGAGTTTCAAACGTCACCAATTTAATCCACTAGGTTAACTTCATCCATTTTTTTCGTTAACGAGATATGCAATTCGGTCATTTTATATGGGCCAGTTGGCCTTTTAGTTAATAGAATTACATATAAAATGACCGAATTGCCCTTCTTGTTAACAGAAAAAATAGATGAAGATAACCCAGTGAACTACAATCGCAACGTTTGAATTATTTGAACTAAAATAGCAACGTTTCAAACATCTGGACTAAATTGGCAAATTGACTTAAACCACAGAGAATAAAATTGCATTTAACTCTTGATTTTTTTACTAACTTGAAAACAAAAATCCAACCTGTGTTCCATTATATTATATTATATACATATCAACCCATTTTCTTAAAGAAATGTTCATGAATGCCATTCTAGTTGCAAATACCTCCTTACGTTTGTGTGTTCCAACTTCCAAGTGTATTGGGTTATAATCATATACATTCTATATTTTCATATATTGGTTATGTGATACCAACCCCCATCTCACATTTTGTATGTTATCTTAAGATCTTCATGTCCATTATACATACATGATACATCTCACAATGTTTGGCAGTTAATCTTGTTCTTAGTCACTCATATGGAAACACGTGTATCACAATATTCTTTATTAAATATTTTGAAATTATAAAAAAAATATATAAAATAAAATAACATTGCTTACTTACATGTACATATTCATTTTCCCCTGTGTATGACATCTGTCTATAATAATTATTTTTAAGCGGCCGATATTTTATCGGATGTAACACGAAATGTGATATCAAATTGAAATATACACACAAAATAAATGTGTCACTTTCTTAATAATTAACTCACTATGTGCAACTCAACGTTAATAATTGCTCAAGCATTTTCACAATCATTTACCCTAATTATTTGACATTTTTTTATTGATTAATAACAATAAAATTCCACATCACAACGTTAATTATTTGACATTTTTTATTGCTCAAGCATTTTCACAATCATTTACCCTAATCATGTAATTTTTATTGTAAAAAGTTTATCTAGCTTAAATAAATTTCATATCAAAAGTTCATAAAAGGAAATGTTTCATTGGGTAGGGCGGGCTCTTGGTAGTCACTCACCCTACCGCTCTCCTCCTAGCGGGCCACGTTCAAGCGTGGTTATTTGTCGTCCAATGTGTTTAAAATCGGAGCTACTTATCATGATAGTTAAAGTCCGGAATTGTTTTGTTACGAGCTAATAACTGAGAACTAGCCATTGAGCTGACTAAATGACTTTTATACGAATCATACCAAATGTATGAAAATCATCTATGATTTCCTCCTTTCTTTATAAAGTCACAAGTTTTTTATATCGTCGTGGGAGGGTATGAAGAGGGGATATTAAGCGTCATGTGATTGTGCGTGGGAGGGTATGAAGAGGGGATATTAAGCGTCATGTAATTGTGACAGTCATGTTAGTAAGGGGACGTGGTAAAAAGAACACGAAGTAGGATGGGTGTGAAAGTGGCACTTTTATAAAAAAAATAAAAATTAAACAAGAACCAATCAAAACTCACCAAAATCCACCCATCAATAAAACACCGCCACGTCACCACACAATTTGCCATCCACGGCGGTGAAGAAACCCCGGCCCCCATTACCACCATTGTCGGACCCAAGCCTTGGCTTGGGTGGGCGGGCGCCCCCTTGAAACAAAAATTTTAGTGTATTTTCGAGGTAAAAATCCTGACTGCACCCTTTAAAAATTTGGTTAAACACTTCATTCGCACCCCCAAAAAATAATTTCTGGGTTCGCCACTGATTACCACGCCACCCCCGGGGCGGTATTCACGACGTATAGGTGTTGTCATGTCACCACCACGCCCACCACGTTCTTAGAAACAACAAAACCACCTTTAAGACTCACCAAGAAAAAAGATGAATATAAGGTAGGATAATGGCCGATAACTATTTTTTTTTATTTAATTAGATTAATATATGCAAATAAATACTATAGATTGGCTATCACAAACACATATGCTCTTACAATTTCTTTTAAGCACCATTAACTCATAATGTTTGTAATAAAAGTATTAAGATGTTTTTTTTTTTTTTTTTTTTTTTCCGTTTTTGAATTGCAACCTAAATCTACCTCACTATCGACAACAAGACTTAAACCATTACCACTAAGAAGAGCATCATTTTAACATCTTAATACTATTGGGCTACATCGCCTTCGATTATATAAAAGTATTAAGTATTAGATAGATCATTGTAAAAGCAATTGACTTTTGAGTATTATACGAAGTAATTACATTGTAAACTATCATATATTGACTTTTGGGACTGATATGAAGCAATTACGTATTTACGTTGAAGTTTGATTAAAAGATTTAGACAAGAGAAAGTCATGAAAATCATTTTTTTTTGTTAATATACTTAAGTGAGCATGTAATCTTAATTTATATTTATAAATATGTAGTTATGAGATAAGTAAAAATTGCTCATGTATAAAAATCATACATGTAGATAAGTAAAAATTTTTGAAATAAACATTCACTTATTACGAAAATAATTTTTTTATTCAAATTCGTTCCAATCATCAGGGCAAATGACATAAGGATAGCAGGTAGACGAGCAACAAACTGCGCCGCCATCCCCTTCTAAATAGAAAACCCTAATCTACTAAAAACAAAGCCTCGCCCCTGAGAGGTCGAAAAGTTGTTGTGGACCACACGCTGAACTCTAGCCAAGAACCGAACTGTCTCTGGCGCCAAGGAGCCGAACGTGTCAAACGCCAGGGGGACAAAGGCATGCTGATTATCTTCACAAGCTTTCGCGTGCTTTTCCACCTTCTTTGACTCTGCTTTCAGTAACACTTGCCCCGCCACAAACCTATTTTCCTAAAACCTGACTAGGGGGATACACCTGTAAGGTCTGACAAAAAGAGTAAAAACATAAAAAGTAAAAATTAATAACTTTTATTTGTTCAAAAACATTTTGGATGATACGTAAAAATAACATGGTAAACATTTTTGCAATTCAGAAAGGATTGACGGCACAACTTGTTGCCCGTCTATCTTTTGTTTTGATGTAACTTATTACGCTCACTTCGAATAAAATATATTATTATTGCTTAATAATAACAACATTCCACATCACATTCCATTCACGTGTTTTGGGCTATATACTAAAATATATTTCAAGTTTTACGTTTCTTGAGTCGTGTAATACTTTAGTTTATTAATTATATGTATATTGTTTACATTTTATTGTTGATCAAGTTCATAAGAAATGTCTCTTCCTAAATACTACCAACATGTTTTAGACGTCAAAGTTGTAGATGAAAAGAGAATTATGCATTTAAGCGTATGTGAGTGAAGATAAACTAAATATGATGACCCAATAAAAAGTCTCCATCCCGTAACAAAAATTTAATATTGTGAGCTCATAATGAACAAAACGAAAATTGATAGGCGGATAAGATGTTAGGCTTTGAATATGTAATTAATGATTATTAAGAATCAAAGAGTCAAATGACAAACATTTTTTTAGAGAAAATCTTAAAAGACCATTTTTAGTAATATTAGTTCATGTAAGATTGTAATCTTAAACAGGATATGTTGACTGTAGTAAGCTGAAAATTCAGTTGATATGCCGTTAAGAAAAAATATAATCTCAGGGCCGTTCCAATGTTTTGGAGGCCATAGGCGGACTACAAAGTCAGGGCCCAATTGAGATTGAGATTTGAGACATTGAATGACTATATCAATGTTTTTTACCGATGTCGACCCTAATTTTGCTCAATCCGCAATCAATTTCACATTGGTTGCACAAAAGACGCTGCAAACAATGAGGGTTGGTGTGTTGCAGCACTTCTTTTGGATTCCAGAATGAAGCGTATGAGAGAAATATCGACTCCTGAAGTAAAATCCTAAATCACAGGACCCTTGTTTTTAAGTGGTCCTAGGCCTTAACTTAGGTTGATAAGCCTAACAGGCCGGGCCTGTCTAATCTTAACTTACTTCATGTATCATCATATACGTTTTGAAATTTACACTCTTCACAACTGTTTAAGAAAGTTTAAGAAAACAAATTAGATAAACAAAAAGTAGCTAGATATCCATACAAAAATTCACATATAAATATATAAAAGTAAGAACTTTATAAGTTCATTTTTATCAAAACATTTTTAATGATATGTAAAAATATCATAAATACATGAAATAGTCTCACAAGTCACATAAATAGTATTTAATAATTATACGATAGAAAAAAACTTCTTTAACAAGTACACTAATTATATTATATAATAAACTTACAAGATATTTGACTTAAGAAATCACTTTGCACACGTTGTTTAAAAAAGTAATGGTTATAAAAGTGCCATGTAATCAAATCGGACACGTAGATTGTTGTCTAAAAATATAGTAATACTTAAAGAATATTAAATAATAATGTGCGTGTACAATTATTGGTTAATCATATCATGCCCATTGAAGATGACATGATTCAATTTCATAGAATATAACACAAAATCAACTTTAAACATGTCTAGTGTTTTTATATGCAATATAATCTTTTTTTAATTGGGATTTTGCGAAATCTTCCAAACAATAATTTAATTTACCAGGACACATATCACATATGACACAAGTAGGCTTTGTGTAGAGTTTAAAATGTCACTTAATAATTCAAACGAATGAATTGAAAGTTAGACCAAATCAAATCTGCCATATGAAGTATTATTTCGTTTGCTTTTGATCCGGTCCCTTGATTTTCCAATGTTTTTTTTAACGTGAACTTCATTAAAACAAACCGAACCCGAAAACCAGGACGCACTACACAGACAAAACTACATATTCACAAATTTAAACCAATCCCCTCAGTCTAACAAACCTTTCTTGGCCCTGTGCTTAAACCAAAAGAAACTAATCACCCTAACCTCGCTAAAAAGATCTTCGACATTACATCTCTTTCCATTGAATCTTAGATCATTTCTAGCTTTCCACAAAACCCAGCAGGCCGAGAGAATAATGCCGTGAAGGACCAAACGTTCCGACGATCTTCTAGCTCCCAGTTTGTGAATCTCAAGCAAATCTCTAAAAGAGAAAATGAAAAAATTCGGGATTCGGCACCAAAAACTGATTTTATCCCATAAACCCATTGCAACCAAACATGTTGTGAAAAGATGGTTCACCGAATCAGTACCCGCCATACAGAATTTTTTTCCAATGTAAAGCACCAATAAATATAAGTTCACTAAGTTATGGACACTATTAGGGGGAGGGGGTGGTTATCACTTGCAAAAATTCCATCATTCACAACATCCAATCAAGTTCTGCCATGTCATCAACCATTATTGCATCACTCACAACCTTTTTAGTGACAATGGTCATCACTCACAACACCCAACAATAAACCCTCACACCCCCTCATATGTTCCATCACTCACAACCTTATCACGCGTTAAGTTTGTCACTCACAACCTCGCATGTTCCATCACTCACAAAGCGGCGGTGGTTTGTTTAAGTTTATCACTCGTGGAAAACTTTTATCACGAAGAAAATATTCCCCACCCCGCCTCCCCTTAGGGATGTGAATTGTGTCAGGTTAGTGGGTTGGTAGGTTGTCGGGTTGATATGTGCAACCCAAACCTGACCCATATTAATATTTGTGTCAAAGATTTCAACCCTAACCCGAACACACATAAAACTGGGTTAATCCGTACATGACCTGTTTAAACCGTTTTTTAAATGAGTCATATATGTTAACGTGTTTCACGGTGAGTATGACTGTAACAAGTAAATAATATGATGTGTCAAAACTTATATTGTTATAATTAACCATTTAAATCAAAAATGAAAAAAAAAAAAAAACAAAAACAAAAATATAAAAGTTTTTTTAAATACTTAAATGAATTAGCAAATCAACTCATTTGTTATACAAGTCAACCCGAACCCGACATGTTTTCAATACGAGTCAACCCTGTCATCCATCGTGAAGGTGGAGACGTGGTAATGCGACGAACCAAAATCTATCATACCAAGTCTCAAGCAAGCAAGCAGTAGTTAATGCAAACAAATCCTCAGATGTAAGTTGGCGAACACACATGTTTTGTAAGACTCGATAAAACAGTTAAATAAAGTTAAAACGATAGAGCGTTGTTGTTGCTTGCATACATAATGTTAATCTCAATTAAATAGATAAAGATCATATAAGTTATAGCCAAGCCTACTGACATTCTGTTATGCCCTGATTAATGATTTACACTTAAATCAATAGGCGTCAAAGTTAAACTCAGTTCACAGTTGCAAGTTCAATTAAAACTTGAGATATTCACTCAAGTGCCCTTTAAAATGGCGCTTGTGTACTTGAGCTAGCAGTAACCACGATAGGGGTGCCAACCCGAATAACGCTACTCAACTCTGTCCAACGACTCTATCCAAGTTGTCCAAATCGCGTTTAAAGCAAATCATATTCACATGACAAGCAATAAAACTTTAAACAGTTTCAGGTAGCATGTTCCTCCCCTGGTTCAATAGATAAAATATGCAAATGGAGGCCGCGAAACTCACACGACGAGTTTAAAGAAACTTTTTTTGAAGGATTGGGATGTTACATATAAGCATTTGTGGACGTGTTTTTTTTTTTTTTTTTTTTCATATTCAACTTTATGTTGATAATCTGTGATATCTGAATAAAACATTTATGGATAGTTTGTTGCATACTTTATAAGATAATGAGATAAGGCTTTTGTATCATATTAAAGCAAAAATTACCATTTTATTATATGATTTTCGCAACTCTTAAGTGGATTCTAAACTGAACACCTCTCTAGGCAATCAGCGTCTCTAGCATATGTCTTAAACAAGGTGTTGATTAATTAGACATTTTAATACAAGAATTATTAGAAAACATTCACAAGAAGAAAATATATGGATAAATACATAACTTTCTTACCTTCTGGTTTGTAATAAATTATAAATAAAGTATGTCAAACTAACGAGGAATTCAAAGCATAAAATTAACTCTAATAATACCTTAGGCTTTCTCCACAATAATTTAATATATCAATAAAACTTTTAAACTACTCGTGTAATTTATTATAAAAGTATGACAAGTCTGTTGAAAAAAAAGTTAAACTAAGTGGTAAAATAACATAAAAACATACACATAAATATTATTAGTTATAAATTTAATACATCGAGCTTCTAAAAACCTTGTGACATATATTGTTTTTTCCTATAATAAATATACCAAAATGGGATTAACTACTGATCAGATTTCATAAAGTAATGCAAGTGGTAAGAAACGGCTTCCCAACAACCTTTTGACAACTATAACTACCATGGAAAACAACCATCTTAAAGACAACACACCAAACAAAAGTTATGAACATTATCAACATGTAGAAGATTCACACAACCATACATTGGCAGACCTGTATACAAAGGCTCAGTTTCACCTATATACTAGAGATTCTTTATGTGCGTGTTATATAGTATCTGATACTCTTTTTTTACACCAGTTTTTAAAGTTGTTTATGTTATGCATCGGATAAATATATTTATTCTTTAATCAGTTTAGATGTCATGGGTTAAGTTCACGTACGAAGTGTCTTATTGTACAAAACGTACGAAAGACATGAAAAAGCCAAAAAAACGTTGTGACATTTTACGTAATTATTTGCTCGTAGGGTGATTATCAAAATTACTCTAAAAATGATCTTGTAGAATAATTTTGATCTTGTAGGGTAATTATCAAAATTATTATTACTCTACAAGTGTATCAAAATTACTCTGCATCAAAATTACTCTACAAATGTATCAGTGCAAATTTATCAAACAACATATAATTTAAAATTACTCTACAAGTGATTTTGTAGAATAATTATTATACTCTACAAAATTAACTTACAAGATCAAAATTACCATACAATATCATTTGAAGAGTAATTATGATACTCTACAAAATTATTCTACAATATCAAAATTATCCTACAAGAACATTTTACAAAATTACTTTACAAGATCATAATTACCCTACAAGATTATTTGTAGAGTAATTTTGATAATTACTCTACGAGTAAATAATTACGAAAATGCCACCGCATTTTTTACATTTCCACTTTATTCGTACGGCTTGTATGACAAGGGTATTTGTATTTGATTTTTTGTCTAGATGTCATTTGAAAATGATAAAAAAAAAAAAATCATTAGAAGGTTAATAACAACATTCTTACCTATAATAGGCATATATTGATACATAAATACACAAATCTACACAACAATTTTAACCCAAAACAAAACCAAAACTTCCATTATTTATAACATAAACTCATAAAACAAAAACAAAATGTGAAACATAACATAGAATTGATAGAACTTAACCTACGACCAAAAAACCTCACCGGACTTGACCCCATTTCCGGTAACAATCCAAAGGAGACGACGGTTCGACTGCGGCTCGTTTCTTCTGCTGCAACAATTCTTTATAAAAATTCTTAATAAACTCCTCCGCCTTCATATCCACCTGAATAACATCCTCTTCCTCCATGTTATTATTCTCCGGGAAAGGCGAATCCGTCACTCGCAGCTGCCGGACATTCGGAGACTCTCCAAATCCCAACAGTGTCATAGGAGACTTCTCCGGGTCCGACTCATAACTGTTCAAAATGTCAAACACTTTTTTGACATTATTAACAGTGAGTTCATGGTTGTTATGTGAATAATGTGAATGATGTGACCGTTTGTTGTTGTGTTTACGTTTATGGTGGAATAGTGGGGTGTTGCTGCAACTGAACTCGTATGCTAGCGGAGCAACGACGGTGTTGTGGATGTTGTTGGGGCGGCATGTGAGTGTTTGGTGGTCAAGAAGTAGGTTTCCGATGGCTTTTCCGGCGATCTTGGTGGATCTTTTTAGGAGCATGTGGAGTTCAAACCATGGTATGTTTTTTGATCCTTTTTTTATCATGTAGAGGATTGCTCTTATTATTGCCCAAAGCTTCTTGGCCATTTTTAGAGAGAGAGAGTATTGAGAGAGAGGGTTAGAGAGAGAGGGTGTGTGTGTGTGTGTGGTGGGAAGTAGATATAGAAGGGGTGTATGTATATATAGGGTTTATGAAAGGAAAAGAAACCGGTAATATAATTAATTTAGTTGATATGAATTATAAATGCAAACATTATTTTCGACTACATTAAAATGGAGTCTAATCATCTCTTAAAATAAACAACTTAATAACATATTTAATAACATATGATTGTGGCGTTTGGAGTGTGTTTAAATGATTACTTGGATTTAATAACATAAAATAAAATGAAGTCTTTTGATACAACTATTCGGTTCTTGTGAACTGTTCTCCTACCTTTGAATTTAATTTCTCCAAAGGGATCAAACAGGGTGACCCTATGTCCCCGTTTCTGTTCCTTCTTGTCATGGAAGCCCTATCTAGCATGTTGTGCAAAGCTAGTTCTGAAGGGCTTTTCAGAGGTATCCAAACTCCAAATAACGGTCCGGTAATTTCTCACCTTTTTTACGCTGGTGATGCTCTTGTGTTGGGGGATTGGGACATGGGTAATGTTAAGAACGTGGCGAGATGCCTAAGAATTTTTTATTTATGTTCGGCTTTAAAAATTAATCTTTATAAATCAAATATATATGGGTTGGGGGTTGACAGTGGGGAAGTGTCTAATATGGCCAAAGTTATTGGGTGTAAACCGGACTATATCCCGCTTACGTACCTGGGGATCACGGTGGGGTCTAATATGAACAGAATTAAGAATTGGACTCCTATTATTGAGATTTTTGATAAAAGACTGTCGGTTTGTAAAGCTAAAACTCTTTCGATAGGGGGCAGGCTTACGCTAATCAAATCGGTGTTGGAAATCCTGCCTATTTATTATTTCTCGCTTTATAAGGCTCCGGCTGGGGTTATCAAGTCTCTCGAATCCAAAATGAAAAAAATTCTATGGGCCGGTTCTGGTAGCATCTTGAAAATGAACTGGGTGGCGTGGGAAGGGGTTACCTGGCCCAAGTCAAAAGGTGGTTTGGGAATCAACAGGCTTAAGGAGGACAATGAAGCCCTTCTTGTTAAATGAGCAGGTTAAAAATAATTAAAAATCTTTAAAAATCTCCAAATATTATTTTATGTCTGTGTGTAAAAGGTTTGGTGTCGAAATATAGGTTTAGATAGGCGTTATGCTAATTGCGCCATTTAATTACTAAAGTTTCCGTAATTGCGCTATTTAGCATAACTCCTACTCTGGACCTCGGATTGACGTGAAATTTTAGGGACATGCTTAGAAATCAGTAACTAAGGTTATTGTCCTTTCATATATTCAAAATTCTCGTTTTTAAGTAAAAAGGGCGTTACGGTCAACTTTTAAGCATTTAACGGAAATGTGCTAAAGACTCAGACAAACAACGAACCGGTCACAGAGGGTTATACCATCATGTAACCTGGTCCTAAGAGAGTCCTAAGGCATATCTAAATCATACCATAACGGGTCAGAACTGAAGTCAAAGCAAAAGTCAAAGTTTTGCGACTTTCGGCTCCGAACCGTGTCAAAACAGTAAATGGTCGGATCAAACAAGCTTAGACTAGTTAATATACTTATTATCATGTTTTATGAGTGTTAAAACAGGTTACACACCATCTACATTACTGATTATGCATAAGATCGCAAAATAGCATTCTGTTGACTTTTTCTAAGCAAGTTTGACTCGACATTCGGACTAGTTAGAGTGGGAATCAGAGGGTGCCCTTTTAGGGGTTTAAAGCCCACATGATTACCAACATATAACTACCTTTGATTCGACAAACCACTGGACCATTTGTGATTTATCGTAAAGTCAATCGTTAATTACGACGGATTGACTTTTAAGCTAAAACTATGGTGAAGTAAGCCACAAAGGGTTAGGCATACTTACAGAAGCTTGGTGCACGACTAGAGATGTTAGAGGAATGCTTTTGAGCTCCAGAAATGAGCAGATGAGTTGTTTGAAGGTGTGATGAACAATGGTGCACTACATTGCCTTTTATAGTGAAATTTTGGGCACAAGATCATTACAACTCAACCTATAATTGCTTATGGATGATCAGCAGGTGTCCCTGAGTGCTAGGGGACATGTAGGGGGCGCCCATGCTTCAATTAATGCATCCAAGGTCGGTTTCAAGCTCAAACAGTGAATCTGTGATGTTTTCTGCATCTGGCAACTTGACGCGGCCCGCATTAAGGTTCAGGCTAGGCTCACGCGGGCCGCCTGAATCCTTATGTCAGGAACCGTATCTTCATATGGCTCGCGGCCCGCCTGAACTTCCTTGTTTCTCTAATGCGGGCCGCCTGAGGCCTGTAAATCAAGATTTTCAAATCTTTTGCCATTATTAGCCTGACCTTTCGGTTTCGAATGGGTAACTTTGCGATTTGGGCCTTGATTATTTACGAATAAGGGCCTCGTGACTTTTACCCGCGCCGTTAAGTCCCCGGTTAGTTTAATTACTATCTGAAAAGCCTTATCTTTCATTGTTGACGCTTCTAACCCCTTGCATACGGAACTGATCATAACTTTCTCGTTTTAACACGGAACTTCGTGAAATTTATATCATATATTCTAGTGAGCGTAATTTACTGTTACAAAGCCTCGGGTATGTTAAAGGGTCACTCAGAGGTATAACTTACACATGTTGACACAATTAACCCCTGTAGTTTGTAATCCCTCACTTTCTTCCGTATTTCGTTCCGTACGATCCATGATTTATCCGTTTGAAGGTACGAGCATCATTTCGGGTTACTGTACAATGTATTTATCCCTCGTTGACATTTTTAACCCTCGAATTTACATACTTTCCATGTTTGTCGACTTTAGTCCTTTATTCTGTATTTAATACCACGTGTAAACTCAAGACACGTGTCAATACATTATTGGACGCAAAATTTCGAGGTGTTACATCCTCACCCCCTTAAAAGAAATCTCGACCTCGAGATTCATTGGAATAGATGAGGGTACTTCTCCTTCATCGTGGACTCTACCTCCTACGTGTACTCGGGACCTCTACGGGCATCCCATTTCACCTTCACAATTGGTATGTACTTCCTGCGAAGTTTCTTGACCTGTCGATCCTCGATCGACACAGGTTTCTCAACGAATTTTAAGCTCTCGTCGATGTGTACATCTGTATGCGGCATAACCAGTGATTTGTCAGCGAAACACTTCTTCAGGTTACAGATGTGGAACACATTGTGGATACCACTGAGCTCTTCCGGTAAGTTTAATTTGTAGGCAACCGATCCGACACGTTCGATTACCTCGAAAGGTCCAATATATCTCGGGCTTAGTTTGCCTTTCTTACCAAATCGCATCACCCCCTTCCAGGGTGATACCTTAAGTAAAACCTTGTCGCCTATTTCGAAATTGAAAGGCTTACGCTTCAAATCTGCGTAGCTTTTCTGCCTATCACGGGCGACTTTCAATCGATCGCGGATTTGGACAATTTTGTCCGTGGTTTCAAATATTATATCAGGTCCTGTCATTTGGACATCTCCTACTTCTGCCCAGCAAATGGGCGTTCTACATTTTCTACCATATAAAGCTTCAAAAGGTGCAGCCTTAATGCTTGTGTGGTAGCTGTTGTTATAGGAGAATTCGACCAATGGTAGGTGGTTATCCCAACTGCCACCTAAGTCGATTGCACATGCACGAAGCATGTCTTCTAACGTTTGGATTGTACGCTCACTCTGTCCATCTGTCTGAGGGTGGTAAGCCGTATTGAAATTCAAACGTGAGCCCAAAGATTGTTGGAAGCTCCTCCAAAAGTGTGATGTGTATCTGGTATCTCTATCAGAGATGATAGACACAGGCACTCCATGAAGGGCTACAATCTTGTCTACAAACAACTGGGCTAATATATCGGAGCTATGAGTCTCCTTTATGGGTAGGAAATGTGCTGACTTGGTCAGTCTATCAACTATCACCCATATTGTATCGTTTCCCTTTTTTGTCTTTGGTAATTTGGTGATGAAATCCATCGTCACCATTTCCCATTTCCACTCGTGAAGTTCAGGCTGTTGTAGCAAGCCGGACGACTTTTGATGTTCAGCTTTTACTTACGCACAAGTCAAGCACTTTGCTACATAGGTAGCTATAGACTTTTTCAAGCCTATCCACCAAAAATTTGCCTTCAACTCCTGGTACATCTTATCAGCACCAGGATGAACGGAATATCGGGAACTATGGGCTTCCTGAAGAATAACGTCACGAAGACCTCCATAAACAGGGACCCATATCCTCCCATTCAATCTCAGAATTCCGTCCTTGCCACAGGATAACTGCTCCTCAGTTACCCCTAGCTTTTCGTTGGGATAGTTAGCTTCTGACACAGCTTCTTTCTGTGCAGCTAACAATCGTTCATTCAGACTGTTCTTTATTTCAATGCTCTTGGCATTGATCCTGATTGGCTTCACTCTCTCTTTCCTGCTCAAGGCATCTGCGACTACATTGGCCTTGCCTGGATGGTATCTTATTTCACAGTCATAGTCGTTCAGAGTTTCCATCCAGCGTCGCTGCCTCATATTCAGATCCTTCTGATTGAACAGATGCTGAAGGCTTTTGTGATCAGAATAGATCACAAATTTAATGCCATACAGGTAATGCCTCCAAAGTTTTAGCGCAAATACAACGGCACCCAACTCCAAGTCGTGGGTGATGTAGTTCTTTTCATGCACTTTCAATTGTCGTGAAGCATAGGCAATCACCTTGCCCCTCTGCATAAGCACACAACCCATTCCGGTGTGCGATGCATCACAATATACGACAAATTCTTCCATTCCGTCTGGCAATGTCAATACTGGAGCATTGCTCAGCTTTTGCTTGAGGATATCAAAAGCTTCTTGCTGCTTAGGGCCCCAATCAAACTTTATTTTCTTTCTAGTTAAAGAAGTTAGGGGTGCAGCAATTCTTGAAAAGTTTTCGATGAAGCGTCTGTAGTATCCTGCTTGACCTAGGAAACTGCGAATTTCCATAGGTGTCTTCGGCTTCTGCCAGTTCATGACGGCTTCAACTTTGGCGGGATCCACCTGGATACCACGCTCGCTGACTACATGTCCAAGGAACTGGACCTCTCGTAGCCAAAAGTGCATTTAGAGAACTTGGCATAAAGCTTTTCTTGATGAAGCAGTTTAAGGATACATCGAAGATGCTTTTCGTGGTCAGCTTGACTCTTCGAGTAGATAAGGATGTCATCAATGAAGACAATGACAAATTTATCCAAATAAGGCTTGCAAACGTGATTCATGAGATCCATGAATGCGGCAGGTGCATTGGTGAGCCCAAAAGGCATCACTAGGAACTCGAAATGACCATATCGAGTCCTAAATGCAGTTTTATGCACGTCTTCGTCCTTGACCTTCAATTGATGGTACCCTGACCTTAGGTCAATCTTGGAGAAGTAGCTCGCTCCTTGCAACTGATCGAACAGATCGTCGACCCTGGGCAAAGGATACCTATTCTTGATCGTCACCTTGTTCAGCTCACGGTAATCGATGCATAAGCGCATCGAACCATCTTTCTTCTTGACGAACAGGATTGGCTCTCCCTAGGGAGATGAACTTGGTCTAACAAAACCCTTGGCCAGCAGATCATCTAGCTGCGTCCTCAGTTCTTTCATTTCCATGGGTGCCAATCTATAAGGTGCTCTCGCAATAGGTGCGGCTCCTGGAATGATGTCGATGCTGAATTCCACTTGTCTGTCTGGTGGCAAACCAGGCAGTTCTTCTGGGAAAACTTCAGGATATTCAAAGATGACTGGGATGTCTTCAATTCTGGGTTTCTCCTCACCGACGATTACCTGTGCCATATAAATGACACATCCTTTCTTCAGACATCTGGATGCCTTTAGCATGGATACATGTGCAGGCAATCCATGTCGAGTATCTCCTTGGATGGTAAGTGGTTCTCCAGACGGAGTCTTGATTACCACTTGTTTCTGGTTGCACACGATTTGGGCTTGGTTATGCGATAACCAATCCATACTCAATACTACGTCGAAACCAGCGAGTTTAAAGGGTAACAGGGATAAAGGAAATGAGTGATTCCTAATGGATATAACACATCCATCTAAAACAGTTGAAACTGTCCCCATAGTCCCATCAGCTAGTTCTACTTCATATTTTACATTCAAGGTTTTAACAGGCAATTTTAATAATTCGCAGAACTTATCATCCACAAAGGATTTATCTGCTCCGGAATCAAATAAGACTCTCGCGAAAACATCATTGATAAGGAACGTACCGGTTATGACATTGTCGTCTTGGATAGCCTCTTTAACATCCATCTTAAAGACCCTCGCATTGGTCTTCTTCCCATCTTCAGCCCTTTTCACATTCTTTGGGCAGTTCGTCTTGATATGCCCCTTTTCATTGCAACTGTAACAAGTTGCATCCTTGAGTTTCTTGCACTCAAGAGTCCTATGCTCCGAGGACTTGCATATCCCACACGGTTTCGGTGGGGATTTCTTTTCAAACCTGCACCTTCCAAAATGGTGTTTCTGACAAACCTTGCACAAGGGCTTGTCGCCCGACTGTCGGTCATTTCTCTTGTTCTCTGACCCCCTCTTGTGGTCACGATTTCCCCGGTGCTTCTTGTTGGATTTACGCGAATCATCATCTTCACGTTTCCTCTTCTCACTATCAGCATTCCTCAACGACCTCTGCCTCACTGCATCAAGCGTGAGAGACAGAGATATATCTGCCACGGATCTGAAGGTAGCAGGCCTAGAAGCCTTTACGCTAGCTTTTATTTCTGGGGCCAAGCCCCCAATGAAGCGCGCAATCCGTTTGGGTTCCGGTGTTACAAGATACGGAACCAATCTCGACAGAGTGTTGAAAGTCGTGAGATATGCCTGGCAGTCCAGGTTCTTCATGACTAGCGATAGGAAGTCAGATTCGATCTTTTCAACCTCGTGCTGAGGGCAGTAATTTTCTTTGATGAGAGCCATAAATTCCTCCCATGTCATGCTGTACAAAACAGCCTTCCCAGAGGCTTGAACCATATATGTCCACCATGCTAGGGCTTCACCCTTGAACGACTGTGAAACAAACTTCACCAAGTCTCTCTCTGCACAACCACTGATGTCCACCACGGTGTCCATCTCGTCTAACCAGGTCATACAATCCACCGCGCCCTTTTCCCCAGTGAAATCTCGGGGTTTGCAAGATACGAAATATTTATACGTGCAACCCCTGGCGCGAGGTGTATCATTGACCACTTTCTTCTTAGGGTGGACACTATTCTCATTGGATGAGTGCCCATCGTCGTCCTTCTTAGGCTTAGACGGAGTTGAGGGTGGTTTGCTGTGAGATTTGGTGTGGGTTTTTGGTTTTGAGTGTGGTGTAGATAGGGTTCTGCTTCGGGACTCGGTGTACTCTTCATACTGCCGATCCAAGGCTGCCTTAACAGCGTTGTCTACTAGAGCTTTTAGTTCAGCGCCCGTCAAATGAATCTGAGCGTTATCATTGTCATTCTCCTTCGAATGACTATTAACTCCACTTGGTTCAGCCATTGTATCTCGAATCTGCTACAGAAGATAGTGACAAAGTTTATTTAGGAGTTTATTATGGAATTGTCTTTTATGGAAATTCATTAACCATGGTAAACAGAGACCATATTTGGTTAATTTATCACTCACAGTTTATTTAGGATTTGAATATAACTTATCCTATTTACAATTAATATTGTTAGTGGCACATAAGCCTAGTCACAAGTACGTTTTTATAATATAAGCCGGGATTACAGAGAATCAAGGCATGGAGGTTTGAACCATAGTTCTTTTACCCTTTTTCTGACAGGGAGTCATAGACTACAACTGTCTTTTGTCTTATTTGACAATAAGTATGGCCCGTGGGCACTACATCACTAATGGATGTTTGATAAATGATCATCTTTATTGACGATTTAGCCCATGATTTGTAAATCATTAATTTGGGTCTTGGAATCCTTTGAAGGATTCTTATATAAGAATGGCGCGTGTGATTTTAATGAATCACATCTGTCAAGGATGTTAACATGTTTATAGAGGTTAACTGGAATCTGAATCTTTTAATTAAGTCTTACCATCTTGGCCGGGTCTTATAATGACACCAGGCTAGGTTTCACTATTAAGATTATTTATTTAGGCAGATTAATTTAAAAGGAATGAGTTTCGATTCATTTCATATAACAATGTATATAACAAAAATGAAATTTGTAACATATATTTCATTAATCAAAATAATGGTTACACACTGCCCTAAACGGGACTTTTAAATAAATAAGTACCTACGCAGAGGTTTACAGAAAACAAGCCCACGCAGGGACCGAATACATTGATAGATGTCCGCACAGGGACTAAAAGATAAGTCCACGCAGGGACTGAAATGCAATTGTCCACGCAGGGACTATACGCGATAAATGTCCTCGTAGGGACTGAAATACTTAAGACAAATGTCCTTGCAGGGACGTGATTGTAATAGTAAATACATAAAGAGACTAATGATCTCGTTTCTTCCTCCCTTTTAGTAGGTTTGCTAGGCCTTTAAGGAACCCACGATTACTTTTACGTTCTTGCTCAAAGTCTCGTTCCACTCGGTTTAGACGGTGGAGAATTTCTTCTTGCTCCGGTGGAGAAAAACGTGGTTGCTGCGACGGTTGTTGAACCGGAGGTCTAGGAGGTATTGGATACCCATGAGCTGAGTAATCTGTTCCCCAAAGGTTTCCATAAGCTCTGTCTGGATGGAGGGCATTGTAATTAGCCGCTACCACGTATGGGTCGGCATCATAATTATAGTTGTAATGCGTGTGAGTCGGATGCTCAAACGGGTTGTACGCAGTGGAACCGCCGTATGCTGGTATTGGATTGTCATAGCCGAATGGTGGTGGAGGTGGTGCAACTGGTGCAGAATTCACCTCTGCAGGGTGACCAGAAGGTTCCCCTAACTGTGGTTCTTCAGGTACTGGCGGAAAGTGACTTGCACTCGAGTGGCGAGGGGTGCTAAAATGGAATTCCCCTCCTCGGGTGGACATCCGCGCGCCTGATCTCCTACGCCTTGGCGGATCTGGAGGTGCTGGTTGAACTGGTGGCGGAGGAGGCGGTGGCGTAACTGCCACGAAACGCGAATCCTCGGAAGGATCCTGTTGCTGTTGCTGCTCTTGAGGCGAGAAGTGATGATAAGGTGTGAAGTACCAATCACACTGGTTAAACCTCGCCTGGTAACTGTCGGGACCTTGATAGGGCGTTCCATGGAAGGATGACCCATCAGAGATCTCGATAGGGTGGTTGGGAGTACCTCTTGCAGGTTCTATGGGATCTGTGTCCTCATCCATATCTACCGCATTATCTTCGGAGAAATGGTCTTCAGGTCCTAATGGGTTATAACCTATTGGTTCTTGGACATAATCAGCCGGATTAAATCGGCCTTGAAAGAAAGGAGTAGGATCGCCATAGGAACGGTGCGAAGCAGATCGCTGGAGAGGTATAAACGAAGGTTGAGGGTTACTGGGATTGTTCTCCGAATTTGGTCCAAAAGAGTGACGGTATGAAGGTGTCGAACTGTGCGAGGTAGAATGTCTTGCAGGCTCAAAGAGGTTTCTTCTACGTCTCTGAGGTTCTTCACTCCTTGTACTGGAAGGAGCTCGCATGTTCGAAGGTCCGGCCTCGTGATCATTGTGAGTAGTGATCGGCCCTTTGCCTCTTCCTCCTCTTCTAATTGCTGGTGGCATATTTCCTGCTTAACAAATCTTTAAATCATAATAAACAATCAAAGACAAACTGGAATAACAAATTCGAATTTGTCCTATGTTCTTGTCTAGACTCAAGTATGTGCAATTGTGTCATTGAGATTAAACACATAAGGATAGTGTTTAATTCGCTCAATGTTGGCTCTGATACCAACCTGTCACACCCCGATTTCCATGTGTATCACCGGTGGGCCCGGTGGGGGATTACCGTGACGTAGTTGGCAACAATATAGTCAAACCACAATATATAAATGCACAGCGGAAGCAATAAGATAAATATATTTCAACCATTTATTGTAGGGTAAATTACTTTTTGAGTCCCTGTGTTTTATTGGTTTTAACTAGTTGAGTCCAAAAGCAAAAAGTTTAACGACCTGAGTCCTCATAAGCATTTTCTTTAACCATTTGAGTCCAAATTTCTAACCTAGTTAGAATTTTGTTGTTAAGTTTTATTAAATGACCAAATTATCCCTATAATTAAAAAAATAAAAATAAAAAAACCACATATTCTTCACAAGATCAGGCACACCCAGTTCATTTAGACCCACATCTAACTTTCTTGAACAACATAATCGATAGGCTGTTCGTATATATCAAGAACCTTCAAATTGATATCAACAATCTTGAACAACATAATCGATAGGCTGTTCGTATATATCAAGAACCTTCAAATTGATATCAACAATCGGTGTTGTTCTTCTGGGCATTCCCTAAATCGGTAGGCTCTTCCATTCAATCTTGAATTTCTATTTCCCATATTGCGTCCATGTTATTTTGAGTTGATAATTTACCATCAATCTGAACTGGGTATATTCTTACTTAACATGGTTTAATGGATTCTTGTAGCAGAACAGTAATGGGATTTATTTATTAATTAATTATTTTATACTTGATTCTTATGAGTATTTATAGACATGATCGGGAACAAGAGTTCTATTTCTTGAACAAAATCATACATTCACCCAACAAAATCCGCAGCAGCCCCACCATCGCCGCCGCAGCCCCACCACCGCCGCCGCCGACGTCGTTCGCACCTGGGTTCCGGTTTCACCCCACCGGTGAAGAACTTGTGATGTACTATTTGTGACAATTCTCGGTTCTCTCATCTCTCTCGAACCTATGTTCATCGCCCTATATTGGTGGCTTCTGTCATTGAATTGCTGCTGCACACCGAACACCGCCATCATCGTCCTGCTGATGATCCACGTTGCGAGCGATGTCGGCGGCGGCGGTGTGATATGTGCCGATTTCTCATCCAACTTCCAACCCACGTAGCCATGCAACACCCCTTTTAGTTTTAGCATTTTCCTTTTGTTTAGGTATTTTAATTATGCAGTTAATTCGTAAGTCTTGTAGTGGTAGAAGTGGCGTCCTAATTTAGCTCAGGTAGTTATTTTCCTTTCTGTTTGTTTGCCTATAAATGGCTTTGTGAGTTTGAGTTTAAGAATCAATGAAGAAATGAATTACTAAAAATCTGGTTTCCATCTATTTTTCTATCTGGTTTTCTTCCTATTTTCTTGGACCATTTGATTAGCGATTCGGTTCGTATCAGTGGTATCAGGGCCGCCGTGATCCCCCCTTCGGACCTATGGCTGCTCAAAAACTATCCGAAACCGAGTTTCGTCGAAAGATGCAAAAAGCTTACTACGCGAGACTCGAGTCCCAATTTGAAATCGTCTTCACCAAGCTGCGATCCGTCTTCGAAGCCCGTCACGCCCCTGCACCACCAGCCATGTCACCAGCTTCCACCAAACCACCACAATCTGCTGTCGAACTACCACGTGTTCTGGCCACCGCAACCTTGCTGCCGGCCACTGCCGCCTCACCACCACCAACCGTTGTCATCAAATCTCCTCCATCAACCGTTGTGACACCGCCACCACAACCTGCCACACCATTAATCGCACCGCCACTGAAGCCCGTCCCCTCCGCACCGTGTACACCCGTTCCTTCTCTATGGATGTTTCCTTCTCTGCCCTTCCTGCAAATTTTGGAGAAGACAACATGTGTAGAGAATGTTTTTTATTCCTTCATGTACACCATGCATGATTGGAGATTGGGGGTTCAAGACATCAGGCAACATTTTGGTAAAGGCATCATACAAAAGTCATGGATGACTCATTCGCGTCTACAGTGGAAAAGTGAAGTGAATGTCATGGACATGTTCCTTGTTGACCTCATCCGTGACCCAAATTGTCGAGTAAACGAGTGGCGCCCACCATGGCGCCCCATTGAGAACACCCCAAACGTCGTCGAAAGACTCGAGTGGCGACGACCATGGTCCTTTATTCCGTCCTTGTGGACAAGGACGTTTTCAACCGGGCGGGAATGATATGTGCCGATTTCTCATCCAACTTCCAACCCACGTAGCCATGCAACACCCCTTTTAGTTTTAGCATTTTCCTTTTGTTTAGGTATTTTAATTATGCAGTTAATTCGTAAGTCTTGTAGTGGTAGAAGTGGCGTCCTAATTTAGCTCAGGTAGTTATTTTCCTTTCTGTTTGTTTGCCTATAAATGGCTTTGTGAGTTTGAGTTTAAGAATCAATGAAGAAATGAATTACTAAAAATCTGGTTTCCATCTATTTTTCTATCTGGTTTTCTTCCTATTTTCTTGGACCATTTGATTAGCGATTCGGTTCGTATCACGGTGGTGGGGCTGCGACGGTTGCCGGAGTAACTACGGCATGGATTTCTTGACCATGTTGGTTGCAACAGATATTGAAGTTGTGGGTGATAAAAAGGGGGTGAAATTAGGTTTGGGGATTGAAGATGAAGAGATGAGGGGATATAAGAGAACAGAGAAATATTTTTTTTTATTTTTTTAATTATAAGGGTATTTTTGTCATTTAACAATACTTAACCAAAAAATTCTAACAGTGTTAGAAATTTGGACTCAAATGGTTAAAGAAAATGCTTATGGGGACTCAGGTCGTTAAACTTTTTGCTTTTGGACTCAAGTGGTTAAGACTTATAAAACACAGGGACTCAAAAAGTAATT
The DNA here is from genome assembly GCF_002127325.2 of Helianthus annuus. NCBI lineage: Eukaryota > Viridiplantae > Streptophyta > Magnoliopsida > Asterales > Asteraceae > Helianthus > Helianthus annuus. Next base: position 2,180,756 of record NC_035444.2, read on the forward strand.
TACCCTTTAATGTAATATCAAAGTATCACAATCGTTGAAATAAAATCCACAGGGGATCAAATTAAAATATAGGTATTGTTCAACAGACGTAGGCATCTTAAGCTTGCGAGACTCTTTATTGATGCTAAGGAGAAATATCCAGCCAATTACGCTTAGAACCTGTATTTAATCTTTTTGGGGAAAATACGTCAGTTTACACTGGTAAATACATTCAACTGACACTTTTGTAAAATGTTTAATAAAAATTTATTTGAATGCACAAGGCACAAACTCTTTATAATTTGGGATAATTTATAATTAAATCTTGTAAAAGAATTACATGTTTACTATGCGTTCGGTCGCCCGGGTCGTGTCGGGTTAAAGGTTAATAGACTCGCCACTAAGCATAAAGCCGAGGCGGGAAAACCAACGGTTATACTTTTAATAATATAGACACATTACGGGTGTACGCCTACACCCGTGTGTTGGGGTCGTGGCCATTTCGTAAAATGATGCCAAGGATATCCGGGACATGGTCATTAAGCTCCCAAAGGCGTAAAGCCAACAAAACAAGTTTTTAAACGGGTCACATTGATAATACCCAACTACTAATGAGTTGGGGTCAATTGCCCGACCAAGCGGTATTTTAAATACCGTAACCCAAGCCCGTATAACGGAAAATAAATTAAAAGTATTTACCTGAGCAAGTATTAATCCTTAATAAACAATGAAAGTTTCTTTTACTGGTCTCCTATTCTGGAACGAAGGTTTAAATCAACCTATTAGAATCCTATCGGGTCTTTAATTTAGCCTTAGCTTAGACCGGTCAGTTTCAAAGGATATTTACGGTTTAATCGCGTGAAAGGCGAAAACCGGGAATGGAATGTGATTCAGACCCGACAAGTTTGAAGACTTGAACACTCTGGATTTTGAGGTCAAAACAATAAGGTTTGACCCGTTTCGGCTAGTTTATGTAAACTAGTTACATAAGCCGAACCGTGCGCGCAAAGGGCGTAACGGGTAACCGTAAGAGTCCTACACAAGCTTCCTAAGTCAATATGCTTTAAAGAAGTTGTGGTATCAGTAGGATACCTTCCGTAATGCCCGTAACGAGTTTTAATCCAATATGTGCCCCGTAGGGGTAATTCGGCCATTTTAAAGATCATAAAAGAGGTTTCTGAGTTCTACAGGAAATATGAGTTTTCCGATCAGTTTATAAAGTCTAAAATACTCTATTTATTATTTAAAATCAGTAGCAACTGGAATCGGGTCAAAAGACCTTGTAGAACTCAAGTTATGCTCGAAAAGGGTATATTCGGTATTTACCGAACCGATGCATAACCGCAGGTTATGAGCAGGTTAAAAATAATTAAAATCTTTAAAAATCTCCAAATATTATTTTACGTCAGTGTGTAAAAGGTTTGGTGTCGAAATCTAGGTTTAGATAAGCGTTATGCTAATTGCACCATTTAATTACTAAAGTTTCCGTAATTGCGCTATTTAGCATAACTCCTACTCTGGACCTCGGATTGACGTGAAATTTTAGGGACATGCTTAGAAATCAGTAACTAAGGTTATTGTCCTTTCACATATTCAAAATTCTCGTTTTTAAGTAAAAAGGGCGTTACGGTCAACTTTTAAGCATTTAACGGAAATGTGCTAAAGACTCGGACAAACAACGAACCGGTCACAGAGGGTTATACCATCATGTAACCTAGTCCTAAGAGAGTCCTAAGGCATATCTAAATCATACCATAACGGGCCAGAACTGAAGTCAAAGCAAAAGTCAAAGTTTTGCGACTTTCGGCTCCGAACCGTGTCAAAATAATAAATGGTCGGATCAAACAAGCTTAGACTAGTTAATATACTTATTATCATGTTTTATGAGTGTTAAAACAGGTAACACACCATTTACATTACTGATTATGCATAAGATCGCAAAATAGCATTCTGTTGACTTTTTCTAAGCAAGTTTGACTCGACATTCGGACTAGTTAGAGTGGGAATCAGAGGGTGCCCTTTTAGGGGTTTAAAGCCCACATGATTACCAACATATAACTACCTTTGATTCGACAAACCACTGGACCATTTGTTATTTATCGTAAAGTCAATCGTTAATTACGACGGATTGACTTTTAAGCTAAAACTATGGTGAACTAAGCCACAAAGGGTTAGGCATACTTACAGAAGCTTGGTGCACGACTAGAGATGTTAGAAGAATGCTTTTGAGCTCCAGAAATGAGCAGATGAGTTGTTTGAAGGTGTGATGAACAATGGTGCACTACATTGCCTTTAATAGTGAAATTTTGGGCACAAGATCTTTACAACTCAACCTATAATTGCTTATGGATGATCAGCAGGTGTCCCTGAGTGCTAGGGGACATGTAGGGGGCGCCCATGCTTCAATTAATGCATCCAAGGTCGGTTACAAGCTCAAACAGTGAATCTGTGATGTTTTCTGCATCTGGCAACTTGACGCGGCCCGCATTAAGGTTCAGGCTAGGCTCACGCGGGCCGCCTGAATCCTTATGTCAGGAAGCGTATCTTCATATGGCTCGCGGCCCGCCTGAACTTCCTTGTTTCTCTAATGCGGGCCGCCTGAGGCCTGTAAATCAAGATTTTCAAATCTTTTGCCATTATTAGCCTGACCTTTCGGTTTCCAAGGGGTAACTTTGCGATTTGGGCCTCGATTATTTACGAATAAGGGCCTCGTGACTTTTACCCGCGCCGTTAAGTCCCCGGTTAGTTTAATTACTATCCGAAAAGCCTTATCTTTCATTGTTGACGCTTCTAACCCCTTGCATACGGAATTGATCATAACTTTCTCGTTTTAACACGGAACTTCGTTAAATTTATATCATATATTCTAGTGAGCGTAATTTACTGTTACAAAGCCTCGGGTATGTTAAAGGGTCACTCAGAGGTATAACTTACACATGTTGACAAAATTAACCCCTGTAGTTTGTAATCCCTCACTTTCTTCCGTATTTCGTTCCGTACGATCCATGATTTATCCGTTTGAAGGTACGAGCATCATTTCGGGTTACTGTACAATGTATTTATCCCTCGTTGACATTTTTAACCCTCGAATTTACATACTTTCCATGTTTGTCGACTTTAGTCCTTTATTCTGTATTTAATACCACATGTAAACTCAAGACACGTGTCAATACATTATTGGACGCAAAATTTCGAGGTGTTACAAAAAGTCAAAAGGAGAATGCTTTTGGTGCACTGAAAAGTTCGTTCCAGGACACAAGTGCAAAAAGAAACAACTTTTTGTGATTAACGTGGAAGGCGATGAGGAAACTGAACAAGACGACAAGGGTTAAGGATTGAATTGAAGAGCTTACTTTTTGAAGGCAAAAAGTAGGTTAAGGGGGGAGTATTGTTACGTATCTTATTTATTTTAGTTTTATTACTATTGTTAAGTCAAGGGATTAGGATGTTATTTTGGTTTAGTTTGGGGTGTCTTATGTAAGTTTCTTATCTATTTATTTGGATGTTACGTATGGAATGGAATCAAGCATTATTTGAGTCAAATATCTTTCTATCTCTTAGTTTTCTTCTTCCCCAAGGTTTGTTTCTTATCTATTTATTTGGATGTTACGTATGGAATGGAATCAAGCATAATTTGAGTCAAATATCTTTTTATCTCTTAGTTTTCTTCTTCCCCAAGGTTTTAACCCTATCACCTAAGTAGTGGCAGGTTCAGAAAAAAAAATAAGAGCATCCTAAAATTGTTATTTTATCATACATTCACAAAACATATAATTATTTTTTACTAGTTTGAATTTCTTCAAAAATATTGAAGGGTATTGGAAACACCTCCTGAACCCTTAATAAATCTACCCCTGGTAACTATATATGTTGGTCCATTAACATTTAACAACTAGGGCTGTAAATGAACCGAACGAACACGAACAATGCCTTGTTTGTGTTCGTTCGTTAAGGAAATAAATGTGTTCATGAACGGTTCGTGAACACTTACCGAACGAGATTTTATGTTCGTGTTTGTTCATTAAGGAAATGAGCGTGTTCACGAACGGTTCACGAACACAATCGAACACAAATAAATTTGGTGAACGCGACGAAGGATAAAGGTGGATGGCCCAGAGAGTAGCACTGGAACTTGAATCCCTTATTGTGGAACAGAGGTCGATCGTATATGACGATATAAATAATGAGAAACGAAAGGGAAATGGTGCATAAATAAAGTGAAAGAGGGTTTCATAGTATACTTGTTAGGGTAATAAAATAAATAAAACTTTAATAATATAAAAAGTATACATAAATATATGAAAAATACAAAAATCTTTAATTAAAACACAAACATACGAACGTAAACGAACACAAATGAACGAATGTTCTCAAACACCTTACCGGACGTTCACGAACACAATTGAACGAACGTGACATATGTTCATGTTCGTTCATTTAACTAATCGAACGAAATTTCTTGTTCATGTTCGTTCGTTTATTAAACGAACGGACATAAACGAACTTCCCACCGAACGGTTCACGAACTATTCGCTGAACGTTCGTTTCGTTTACAGCCCTATTAACAACACTATATTAGTCTATAGCAACATTAAACAATTCACGAATCCATATGCTTTGCAAATAGATTTCAAATAACATGGGATGATAAACTCAAATGTTTAGATCTTTTACGAATCTACTATTTTTTTTTACGGGAAATGTTACTCTACAAATCTACTATTTACATGTGTCCCAACTGAAATAGGAAATCACATAAAATTCACTTGATTTCGTTTACTAGAAAGGACACCCACTTCCATTATTAGTACATAAATTTGAAGTGTTCGTATCACATGAAAAAGAGTAATATAAAGTTTCCATGATTAAAAAAATGGTTTTTTACTTATTTGTATTGGCCAAAAATTGTGAAAAAATATTAAGAATAATGCATCATTTGATTTAGTATGTATTGTATTGGCCAAAATTTGTGAAAAAGGTAGAAATGTATATGTTTTTCTTAAGAATAAACTAATGCATCATTTGATTTAGCACGCATTGTAATGTTTTTCTTAAGAATAATGCATCATATGGCTTAGTACGTATTGTATTGGCAAAAATTTGTGAAAAAACAGAAATGTATATGTTTTTCTTAAGAATAATGCATCACTTGATTTAGTACATTTATTTAATAATCGTAATAACCAATAGTTAGATGTTTAAATGCACAATCATAGAAACAAAATAAAGATTTAAAATGAAAATATTTATTTTAAATAAATTTATCATTATTGAATTTCAAGGATAGTGGTTTGGTGTTTGACTAGTTTCAATGCGTTTGGTACATTTATTCATTATGCATTTGAAACACTTATCAAAACCTCATTGTGAAAATCATATATACGATGACCATTTCCATAAAATTTGGTTTGTAGTTTGTAACACGATACACGTGTAGTTGAAAGACAAAAAAGCTCCCAGAAAAAGAAAGTCTACAAATTTCAGTATTGTTACTATTAAGGTTGCATAATAGTTGATTTGTTACTAAAGTTTCCGTCAAATGCTAGTAATGTGGTATGTTGAAAACGTTCATTTTGGCTAGCTCTTATATGAAATACTTAATTTTTTTTGAAGTGCAAATTTCAATATCATTCATCACCCAAATATGTTCCAAAAAGCTGTTTACATATGGATAGTAAGCTACTAAGCCACCACCCAATACCAAATTTAAAACATCACCCAAATTACCAAAACAGAAAACTAAGAAAGAAAACCAAAAAACCGAAAAAAATGCAGCTCTTAATTCACCCTTTCAAACCGCACCCATTTGTTCTATTCCGGTCCACCTCTTTGCTCGACCTTTGATCCACAGAAACGTGGTTGCTTGCATGTCCCCTAATTGCATCAATGTTTACTCTCTTTCCCCCAAATATACTTTCATTTCTTGCCTTCCATAATCTCCAACAAGTTGCTAAAATAACGAGTTATATGTAAACTCTTTTCCATTCTTCAATCGGTGCTTTTTTGTGATATTCCAACAGGTCTTCCATCAAGAATGCGAAGATTTGTAGGATTCTACACCATGTGCTCACTTTTTGTCATAATATTGACACCACAAAACAACCCGTGAAAAGATGATCCGCGTCCTCATCACCTTCTTCGATTCCTCCCTCGTATCTTAGTTACGTTTTGAGATCAATACTCGTATCTTATTTCCTTCCCATTTGCGAACGACTTAAAATACGCTTTGGGATCAATATACGTCTAGAGTTTTGTCGAAATGATTTCGTGCTGGGCTCGTTTCGAATTCTGGTTATGCCGTACGTCTTCGTTCCTTCCATTTCTTTTACACGTACATTTGCATTACACTTCAGAATATACGAGAACAATGCTACGAACTCATTGTGACGTTCGAGTCAAAGACCGCGACTATGGCTAGGCTTGTGTTGTTGTTTCTTGTTGTTTTTGAGTTGAGCTTGGTGTAACTTGATCAATTGGAATGTAGTTTTGATTTTTTTTGAACGGCTAATGGTATGCAACTTCTAATCACTACTACGTTACATCAAATTATCACATTTCTTGGGATTAAACCCAAGATCTCTCACTAAAAGATAAGATAAAAAAATAAATTATCAAAAATTGCTATATTTCTTACTTTTTGAAAGAGAAAAAAAAGTTATTAATTGCATTTAGTTTATATGTTATTGGCTAGTTCACTTCATGATGATTTCCCCAAAGATACTCCAGCTAATGCGATGACGGTGCTTTTGTGAGGATAGGAGGACGGTCTATTCACATAACTTAGAATATTAGAAATTTGGGCCCCCTTCTATAAACATAAGGCTTCTTACCTAAAATATATAACAAAATCAAAGTGTTCAATCGGACATATATGTTCTTTTAAGTGGTTACATGATAGCATAATTCAATTTCGTTCTCTCTTTTATAAACAATTAACACTACTTACAAATGTTGATAAAACTATATATACAATATAACTTTGTATTGAACGTGTCTATGTATACATACACGTGTGTATATATCTTCATCTACACTCTTAATATGTTTTGCTATGTTTTACTTTCTTACTCATACAATATGTCAATAGTTCAAAAAATGTGGGAGAATAATTAAATAGTCGTAATTAAAGAATATACTATCAACCATAATTATGTAGCATGACTTAAAACGAGTATGCTTTAGCAATGACAAACTTTTATTTTAATGCAACATGTCTTTTTATAGTTACATGTATTCGAATTTTGACCCATGACTTTCGGATCCAAGTTCTCATGTTAGTGCTCTAAATCACAACTTTTTTTTTCTCGTTATCAAATGAATTTTGAAATTTTGAGTTTATATAGAATGAATACAACTTGAGGATAAAAAATTACTTTTGCCTTCAAATAAAAAGAATATAAGACTGCAATTAAAGTGACATTTTGAAATTTAATACAACTTTTAGACAAAGATATGGACCAATGGTGAGATTGAGGTTTAATTTAATAATATTATATTGTTGTTGTTGAGGAGGTTGTGCACATTCATACTTTTTGGTCTTTGGTTGTTGAATTAATAAAACTAGTGTTGTGGTTTCATAGCAAAGCATATTACACAACAACTGCTCTAGCTTTAATCATTGGTGTTCTGGACAAATCATAAATGTGGTCCACGTGGAAATTTCGTAGGGTACAATGTACGGCCAGCAGACATGTACCATGCTTCCTCTCTTCTTCTTCTTCACTCTCATACTTCTATATTCGTGCATTTGTTCTTATACATTTTTATTTTGGAAAAATTACTAAAATGTCACTAGATCAATTGGTTTTATTAAAATGTTACTCTCAGACGTTCATGGATAGACGCAATAACAAGGGGATGCGTCCTGCTGACCATCTATTGCGTCCTTTAGTGTGGTGCTGACACGTGTCCGACAAGGTTATTGCGTCAGCGGCAGACTCCTCCAAGTAGTCAGGCAGACTCTTCCAAGGGGCCAGACAAATTTTTCCAAAGGGCCGGGCAGACTCTTCCAAAATATCTTTAAAATATTTTAAAAAAATACTTAAAATATTTTTTTTAAAAAATATTTTTTTAATTTATATACGTAAAGTACTTTTTTAAAGTATTTTAAATTTATATATGTAAAGTATGTTTTTAAATTAAAAAAATAACCTTAAAGTATTTTTTTTAAGTATTTTAAAGATGTCTTTATGTATATAAATTTAAAATACTTTTTTAATTTAAAAAAATATTTTAAGATTTTTTTTTAAATTTAAGTAATTTCTTAAAATATTTTAAAGATATCTTTGCGTATATAAATTTAAAAAAGTAATTTTTTTAAATTAAAAAAAAATATTTTAAGTATTTCTTTAAAGTATTTTTTAAAAATATTTTAAAGTATTTTCTTAAAATATTTTAAAGATATTTTGGAAGAGTCTGCCGGACCCCTTGGAAGAGTCTGTCTGACTCCTTGGAGGAGTCTGCCGCTGACGCAATAACCTTCTCGGACACGTGTCAGAATCACACTAAATGACGCAATAGATGGTCAGCCGGACGCATCCCCTTGTTATTGCGTCTCTCCATGGACACCTAAGAGTGAAATTTTGGTAAAACCACTTGGTCAAATGACATTTTGGTAATTTTCCCTTTTATTTTTATTTTTTTTCCTCTCACCTTCACATCGGTTCCGCAATGCCCATGATTTTGACTGTTAGCCGGTATTAATTTCAACTTAAATTTTTTTTATAGACAATTCTAACTTTGAGCATATTTCCTTTTAACAATCTCATAATAATTAAAAGTTAACTCAGTTAGTTATTGTTGACGGGGACTACTTATGTGGCAAAAAAAAGTCAAAGCATGAATGACATGAAATCATGGACTACTTATGTGACAAACAAGTCAAAGTTTTGATGATGTGGTTTACTTATATGACAAAGTTTTGATGACGTAAACTACTTATGTAGTGGTCTACGTCAAAAACAACTAACTAAGTTAACTTTTAGTTAGTATGAGATTACTAAAGAAAAATATGTTTAAAGTTAAGATTATTGGTAAACATTTTTTATATTGAGATTAATTCAGGACAATTGATCAAAGTTAAAATTATTAAAATCAATTTTACCTACTAACAATTACAAGCATCAGCAACAACAACAATAAGAAATAATTCGTAAGGATATTTTCTCTCTGTGTAACTTATTTTATATAATAAAAAATAATAACATTGTTTTGTTAGCTATGATAATAAAAGACTGGATGGTAAAATTGTGTTTTATATAATAAGAAATAATATTAGTCATTTACTAAAATGTGTTTTAGATACTTTAACCTTTGTTTTCACGGGACCGTTCTAATGGTAAAATTGTTAACTTTGTGGGAAATTTCGTTCACGTTTTAGAAAATAATTTTAGTCAATTTGTCAAACAAACTGAACGAGGCGGAAAACGTGTACACGAGATTTGGTTCTAAATCGTTTCCACCAGTGATCTCATTACAATCAAAATAGGTTAAAATAAAATATTAAAGAATCGTGACTACCAAGCAAGACACCTTGGTTCAACGAACGATCTCGCTAGATGATCGTTGACCACAAAATTGGATTTGTTCGTTTGACACGATTTCAAACGAAACCTTTAAACTAAAGAAAAATAAAGTTCAAAAATTTACTTACCTTTTTCCGTAAACGAAGAAACAAGAAGGTTTGTTTATAATAGGCAATTAGAACTTCATAAACTATTGCTCCTCCTTTTTTGTTCCTTTTGCGACGTCCAATAAACTTCTTTACCGACGACTCTAACAAGTGTTGTATGTGTATTTGTCCCTTTTACTTTTGAAAGCTTCAAAAAAACCCTTTCACTATTTTGGATGGAACGAAAACCACATGTATATATATCAAAGAGATTTTTATATTTATTTTTAAATATATCTTAATTCAGATCAAGATTAAGAGTTGTAATCTAATTACAACTCCTTTATAATTATAACAATATCCTTTCTTTTTTTTTAAAATATCTAATAATTAATACATATATATTATAATTAACAAATTAGTTATAATATTTATCCAGCTCTCCGTAATTATTCTAAATAATTACCCGTTTCTTTTATTACGCTTATTATTCTGTGATCCAGTGATTAACGATTAAAACATTGTTACATGTTCGTTGCCCAAAGTGTAACTATTTGGGTCGTACCTTGACGGCAACGTTGAATTTTAATCGACAATTGAACATTATATCCAACAATCTCCCACTTGGTCGATCGGCTGATTAAGTTTCAATGTAGACATTAATAGGTGCCTAACTGCATCATATTGCCCCCGACAAGGTATGACATATTTATGTCAACTAATTCTTTGCACTAATCAGTCCTTTGGTTATGCAAATACTATAGCCCCGGTTATCAACTCATTTATCCCTCTGTATTGAATACTTGTTGAACATGAGACATGGATCCTATTCATTCTCATATATTATTCAACCATTTTTAATTTCGTACCTGATTTGAAGTGGTTTATCAAAATACTACTAGTTTGAGCGTTGTAACACCTCGGAAATTCCTGTCCAATAAAATAAAGAAACGTGTCATGTGGGACAAACGTGTCAGGAACCCGGATCAAATATAAAGATGTATTGTAGGATTTTTAAGAGGGCGTCATGTTATTAAAAATACCTCTGAACGACCCAAGGGCGACATGTTATTAAAACACCTCTGAGCGACCCAAATTTATAAATCCCAAGATCCTTAAATTTTTTATAAACATCCGTTATATATTAACCGGTTGTTCCTAAATAAATAAAATTCCATCTTTTATATGGAAATTGGGTCATTAAGGATGTTACTACTAAAATCCTGATTTAAATCCTTGTGTAAGGAGGATTGAAACTAGCTTAATGAAACATGTTTAACCTTTATGAGAATCCAAGATTTGAATCCTTGAAGTTCCGTCAATTTAAACTTTTACAAGATGCCAAAGTTGTAAGAGCATGCTAGGCATGCAAAGGCTGAGCAATATGGTCCCTACATTGCAGAAAAAGCATGAGAAATTCGGCATTACACATTGCATGGTCAATACTTGGAAGTTTGTAAAATTTTTGGTTTCTGGCCACCGGTTACGGACCGTATGGCCCTAGGCTTACGGTCCGTAAGATTCATACCTGGGCGATTTCAGCAAGGGTCAGTTACGGACCGCAACCATTCAGGCATACGGTCCGCAAGAGGAGCATACGGACCGCAAGAGCTTAGGCTTACGGTCCGTAAGCCTGTCGCTGGCAGCAGAAAATGGACAGCTGCCTGTTCAGCCTGTTGCACCGCCTTACTATTATGGTTTTCGAAACAAGGGACTTGCTAGGCAGTATTTAGCCTATTAGGGACACCTGAGATGATCTTGTAACCATCCTAGACTTCCATGTCTTGATCCTAGAGCATCTTAGTCACTATATAAGGGAGTAAATGTTGTAAACTTTGACCATTCATTGTGCCACTCACTTGGAGCATTATCTGGAGCTTCTCTGGACAGCAACCAAGATTCCCTTAAGTCTCTAATCCTATTTAGGACCATTGTAAGTGACCCTAATCATCTTTAATCCATTTTAGCTTAGTTAATTAGCTAAAAGTCAAACTATCGTAATTAAGGTTTGACTTCGAGATTAGTCCATAATTACTCAGTAATATCTCGAATTAAAAATACCTTTAAGTAGTTAATTATGTGGGTAACAAACCCTTAAAAGGGTATTTCCAGATTCCCACTCTAACCATGTTAATTGTCGAGTCAAAGTATACTTTAAAAAGTCAACAGAATGCTTAAATCCAAATTAACTTATAATTAGCAATGTAGGAGACATGCAACCTGTTTGATCATTAAAATAACTTGGTAACTAATGTAAGAACATGTCCCAACATGTTCAACTCGACAATTTTCTGTTTAGACCCGGTTTGGAACTGAAAGTCGCATAGTTTGACTTTCGCTTTGACTTTCAGTTCTGACCCGTTTTACTCAAGATTAGGATTGCCTTAGAGCTTCTTTTGGACCTAGTAACATATTGGTATAACCCTCTGTGATTATACGGCTTGGTTCACTAGTTGTCTAATTATTATGCAAGTTTACGTTAAATGCCATATGTTGACCATTATGCCCAAATATCCATAAAATGTGATTTTTGAAAATATGAAAGGGTAAACATCTTAGTTACTGAATTATAAACTTGTAACCGAAATTTGACATCAGTTTGAGGTCTAGGTTAAGAGTTATGCTCATTAGCGTAATTAGAAGCTTTCTTAATAATTAATTAGCATAATTTGCATGTAGCCTATCTAAACGCAAATTTTTACATCAAACTTTATACCCACTTATATAAAATAATATTTTGGGTTTTTTAGAGATTTTTATTTATTTTTAGGCTGAGCATAACTTAGAGTTCTAAGCTTATTTCGGTAATTGCCGGTTATGCCCTTTTGGGTTATAAAATGAGTTTTATAAATCCTTTTGACCTTAAACCTTTTTCTACTGATTTATTATGATAAATATATTATTTTGAGCCTTCTGGAATTATAAAAATATCAGCTTTTCTTTGAAAACCCGGAATTGGCTCTAAACCGCCTCTTTAGGCATTTTTACGACATAGTATGTGTCAAAACTAGTTTATATAAATAAGGGTCAATACCTAATGATATATTCAGTAAATTTTTATGTAATAACATTAAACTAAAGTTTCAAACTCAGGTTTCCAGTTTTGACCTTTTAGGCTTATGTGAAATTACCAAAATGCCCTTTCGGTGCATAAGATGGTTATAATTAATAAAATTCACATATATTTGATACTATACTATTATAACATAGTAAACTAAGTATATTTACTGATTTATTCAGATATGTAACTCAGATTACTAGTTTAACTCTATTTTACCCTTTAAAATGACCAAAACGCCCTTATGAGGCATAATTTGAGTTTAAACTTATTATGGGCATAATTGGACATATCTTACTGATATCACAACATATTTAGTGCATATAATCTCAGGGAACTTGTATATGATTTATATGGTTACCCATTACGCATTTTCGCGTTCGGATCGGCTTATGTAACTAGTTTACGCGTATTAGCCGAAACGAGTCAAACCATATTATCTTTGTCTCAAAATCCTGAATGTGTTTAGTTTACCCATATTATACAAGTCTCCAAACTTGTTGGGTCTAAATCACATTCCTTCCCGGTTTTCGCCTTTCATGCAATTAAACCGCATTTATTTTTGAAACTAACCGGTCTAAGCTTAGGCTAAGTAAAAGACCCGTTAGGATTCTAATAGGTTATCATAAACCTTCGTTCCAGAATAGGAGACCCAGTAAAAGATACTTGCACTTGCTTGTTGTGGTTATTACTTGCTCAGGTAAATACTTTTAACTTATTTTCCCTTATACGGGCTTGGGGTATGGTATATAAAATACCGCTTGGTCGGGCAATTAACCCCTCCTCATTAGTAGTTGGGTATTATCAATGTGACCCGTTTAAAAATTGGTGTTGTTTATTTTACGCCTTTGGGAGTTTAATGACCATGTCCCGGATATCCTTGGCATCATTCATGAAATGGCCACGACCTTGACACGCGGGTGTAGGCGTACACCCGACAATGTGTCCATATTTATTAAGGTATAATCCGTTGGTTTCCCGCCGTGGATTTTATACTATGTGGTGTGTCTATTAATCTTAAACCCGGCACGAACCAGGCGACTGAACGCATAACAGACATGTAATTCTTTTACAAGTTTAAAGTTTATTAATTATCCCAAGTTATAAAGAGTTTGTGCCATGTGCATTCAAATTAATTTTTAAAATGTTTTCAAAATGAGTCAGTTAAATTGTATTTACCAGTGTAAACTGACGTATTTTCCCCAAAAAGATTAAGTGCAGGTTTTACACGTAATAGGCTGGCCACTTCTTAGCATCGTTAGAGTCTCGCAAGCTTGGATGCCATTATCTGTTGAACAATTTCTCCTTTTTTTGATCCGCCTGTGGATCTATTTCAGCTACATTGTGATACTTGAATATTACACTTTGTTTGGTTGAAATAAATCTATCTTTATGCTTCCGCTGTGCATTATAGTTTGTGTTATTTGACTATGATGATATCAACTACGTCACGATACTCCCCCACCAGGCCCACCGGTGACACGTGGAAATTAGGGGTGTGACAAGCGTGGCCACGCGTTTAACACCGGTTCAAACCAACGAAAGGCCCCAGAGTGTTCCCCTCCTAAGTATAGAAGCACAAATCCCTTTGGCTACAAACAACTCTCACTAAACTTCAGATCATTCCCAAAACTATCCTCATTACTGCCAGTTACGTACAACGTTAGATAGAATCAAAGTGCAACCAATTATTTAAGTTAGTTCTAGTATATACCGCAGGTCTAAGAGTACAATGATCTTACCTATTCAAAACATCTTATGACTAAGATCCATGAAGATCATTTTGAAACGAGTTACGCCCAATATGATTTAACTAATCATATCAATGAATATGGTTCTCAACACTTTGAGTATCCATTATATGGATCAACCATCTAATTCACAACAGTCTTTTACCAGATTGGTTCTCACAAATCTGATAGACTACGGACATTTTAGAATACAGTATTCATAGATACTTAACGTACTAGAACACAGATATAATAGTTTAAAAGACATTCAACCATCAAATTCAAATAAACATAAAATACTGTTTACAGTTCAAAATGCACCAAATTACTAAATTACAAAATCAGACCCACTGTCTAGCATATCTAAGACCTATACAATCAAGATGCTTCTCGTGTCTCACTTAAGGCATAGGCTTAGTAAACGGGTCCGCTAGATTCTGATCAGTGTGAATTTTCTTTACTACGATGTCTCCTCTTTCCAAAACTTCCCGTATGTAATGGAATTTTCTGAGAATATGCTTCGTGTTGTGATGCGACCTTGGTTCCTTTGCCTGAGCAATTGCACCTGTATTGTCGCAAAATATCTCGATAGGCTTCTGTATGCTTGGTATAACTCCGAGATCAGCAATGAACTTTTTCATCCAAACAGCCTCCTTAGCAGCTTCTGAAGCCACTATATATTCTGATTTAGTGGACGATTGGGCCACCACGCTTTGCTTAGAACTCTTCCAAGTTATAGCACCACCATTTAAAGTAAAAACATAGCCTGTCTTAGATCGTGAATCATCACGATCCGTTTGGAAGCTTGCGTCAGTGTAACACTTTAGTTTCATCTCTTCTTCTAAACCGCCAAAATGTCATATACATATCCTTAGTTCTTTTTAAGTACTTTAGGATATTTTTCACAGCAATCAAGAGACTTTTACCAGGATTCTGTTGATATATGCTAGTCAAGCTCAGAGCATACGATACGTCCGCTCTAGTACATAACATGGCATACATGATGGAACCGATAGCAGAGGTATATGGAATCTTTTGTTATATCCTCTTTATCTTTGTCCAATTTGGGACACTGATGACTATTCAGTACGATTCCACTTGCCATTGGCAAGAGACCCTTCTTGGAATCTTGCATCGAAAAACGCCGAATGACCTTATCTATATATGTACTTTGACTAAGTCCAAGTAGCCGCTTAGATCTATCTCTATAAATCTTTATTCCTAGAATATAAGCAGCTTCTCCAAGATCCTTCATTGAGAAACATTTACCAAGCCAGTGTTTAACGTCCTGCAGCATTGGGATATTATTTCCAATGAGAAGTATGTCATCTACATACATGATTCGAAAAGTAAAAGAACTCCCACTTACCTTCTTGTAAACACACGGCTCATGTTCGTTTTTAATTAAACCAAACTGTTTGCTTTTCTAATCAAAACGAAGATTCCAGCTTCGAGATGCTTGTTTCAATCCATAAATGGATTTATTCAACTTTCAAACTTTCTCAGGATTCTTAGGATCTACAAAACCTTCAGGCGGTTCCATATAGACATCTTCTGTAAGGTGTCCATTTAGGAACGCGATTTTGACATCCATTTGCCATATCTCGTAGTCATAATACGCGACTATGGCAAGTAGAATCCTAATAGACTTAAGCATGGCTACTTGCGAGAAGGTTTCCTCATAATCAACTCCTTGACTCTGAGTAAAACCTTTAGCAACCAACCAAGCCATATAGATTTGCAAATTTCCATCCATGTCAGTTTTCAACTTGAAAACCCATTTACTTCCTACAGTCCGACCTTCGGGAGGAAGTTCAACTAAATCCCATACTTGGTTGTCATACATGGATTGCATCTCGACGCCCATGGTTTCGAGCCATTTTTCAGATTCATTACCTGAAATCGTAGCTTTATAGGTTGAGGGCTCTTCTTGATCAATTATCAAGATGTACCTATCAGGTCCATGACGGTCCCTCGTACTTCTGCGGACGCCTAGTGTTACATCAGATTCCTGAATCCTCTCAGGTTCAGGTTCAGGTTTAGGTTCAACAATATTCTGTTGAGAGGCAGATTCGACTATTGGTTGATCTATTTGTGGTTCCCGAATTTCCTCAAGATCCACAAGATTATCTCCAATTCCTCGCGCCATAAGCTCATCCTCTAGGAATGTTCCTCGACGCTTAGTGAAAACTCTATTTTCAGCGGGATTATAGACATAATAACCAACCAGATATGCATATCCAATGAAAACAACTTTTTCACCGCGAGGTTCAAGTTTGTCCGAAGACTCACTGGTAATATAAGCGTTACATCCTCATATGCGAAGGTAAGAGACTTTAGGTGGTTTACCATGCCACATCTCATATGGTGTCTTTTCTACCTTTTTAGTAGAAGCAATATTAACAAGACGTGTAGCAGTTTCAAGAGCATAACTCCAAAAGGAGTGTGGTAAGTTTGTACGACACATCATTGATGGAACCATATCTAATAAGGTTCGATTTCTCCTCTCAGACACACCATTGAGTTGTGGTGTTCCGGGTGGAGTTAGTTGGGATATAATCCCACACTTCTTGAGATGTTCATCAAACTCTTGATTAATGTATTCACCACCTCGATCAGATCGAAGTGCCTTAGTCGTTTTCCCTTGTTGATTTTGTACTTCATTTTGGAATTCTTTGAACTTTTCAAAGGTTCCATGTTTAAACTTCATAAGATACACATATCCATATCTACTATAATCATTAGTAAATGTAACGAAGTATCTTTCCCCGTTCCTTGACATAGTCTTGAATGAACCACATATATCAGTATGTATGAGTCCTAACAGGTCTTTGGCCCTTTTACTAGTTCCAGTAAAAACGGCCTTAGTCATCTTGCCACTTAGACAACATTCGCATAAATCATAAGTCTCTTGACCCATGGATTCTAGAATCCCTGCGGTCTGGAGCTTCTGACGTGATGTCGTGGGTCACGCAAATTTAATCCCTAAACAACTGTAGTTAGCGGTAGTAGGGTATCGAACTCAGGGAGTATGTGGAAAATGTGTTGATTGTATAGCTTTGTATTTAAACTAAAATTAAACTAAATTGCAGAAAATTAAAGTTCAAGATTGTGGATTGTTGTTTTTAGAAAACTAAATTAAGAACTAAGTCAAATCAAAGTTGGTTGTAAACAATTAGGAGAGAACAATGATCACCCTAGGTTTCAGTTTCTTTAAACAGTTGTGTGCAATTTCACTAGAAAGAGTTACATAGACATAACTCGTGTATATGTGATTGAAGTGATAAAAGGGAACAAAGTACTCGGATTAAATAACGCGAGGTTGTTTCCCGATGACCTATTAACCAGTAACCAACCCTAACCCTTCCCGTGATATCTCGGTTGCCAACGGCACCAAGAACGTACGATCGAGACTAGAATTTGTAATACGGATTAACACACTACAAACAATCAAACATACACCATGACATTCAAGCAACGCAAGATATCATTCTAGAAATGCAGAAATTAAACACACAAAAGTCTTAGAAACATTCACCTAGGATGATCACCGAAGAGTTTAGCCGGACATGGCTCGGTGAATCATCATCAACATCAATCTAATGTTCATACAAATTAAAAACACAAACCGAATGATTGGAAATGTTCACAAAACAAGCTAGTGCTCCAAATTCGCCCCCAAAGTGTCCAAGAACCGTCAATGATGAGATCCTCCAAACAACCTCCCTTCACGTGATCTTCTATGATGATGTAATGATGTGATCATATTAAAGATTAATGATGATGTTCTATATTGTCCCCAAAGTCTCACGTGAATGGTGATGATTATTTGATAGTGTTGAAAATTAATCTTTAGCCGTTCCACTACAATGCCATGTACTTAACCTCACCGTATTAAGCGTTTTACCTGTGAAACCACACATACGCTCATAGTTACTATATTCAAGCAAATAACCAAGTAAAGCATGGAAATTTAATCTTTTTAAACCATTTAAGGGTTGTCCAACGGACCACCCGTCACATCCCCACACTTACCCGTTGCTTGTCCCAAGCAACTCATTCAAAAACTATTTCCAAACCAAAGCGATCAAACATGCAAACCAAGCTAAATGTGCTGTCCTTTTACTAACTTTCAATCATACCACAAGACACACCCCTCACAAAAATCTCTCGGTAACAAGAATTATTAGCATAATGGTAAACCACTCAATGCGTGTGTGTGTGTGTGTGCGACAATAAGCTTGTATACAAATCAAGTTTCCTCCTAACAAATATCTAACATGCTTTAGAATCAAAGGGACTTGCGGGTTGTAACGGGGCTAGGTGTCAAGGTAGGAAAATGGTGGAATACATATGAAAGAGCAAATTGATTTGACCCGGTTTTTTTATGTCTACTACTACGAAACAAACACCAAAAATATATACAAAGCTTCTTGACATTCTCAACTCTATTGCAACTAAATACTTCTTTTTGTATTTTCTCATATTTTTCTCTTTTTTTTTTTTTTTCATAACACATCAAACTCAACAATATATACAAGAACATCAATACTACACTAAATTTCCTAAACCGGGTCATCTCAAAAGGTACAATTTTTGTAGGAAGTAAGCTCGGGTTACAATCGAATGGTCTAAGGCTCAACATGGCTTTCTAAGGACCAAACCCCCACCCCTCACAATACCAAGCTCATATATGTAACGTATGAGGTCCAACCCACCAATCCCGCACTTTCACACATCTAGACGAGGCTTCCTAAAAGTCCCCCTATCATTTTCAAAAGCATGCTAATTCTAGGATTTAACAAGTATTCACACACAAGTTCTATTAACACACAACACACACCGCCACTCAAACAATGAAATATCAATAACAATCATGTGTGGCTCAAATCCTCACCAAGAAAAGACTAGGAATGGGTGTCGGTGTGTCAAATGGCACAATATCAAGTTTTCAAATTTTAACAATTTTCGCTCGGATTTACAAATTTTTTTTTTTTTTTTAAAACTCCCAAAAATTTCCCCCATCCCCACACTTGGGATACATTGTCCCAATGTATGGCTTTGAGGGAAGGATCGCTTTAACCAAAAACATCAACAATTGCTTAAATTCTCAAACCCAAATTTCTTTTTGATATATATATATATATTTTTTTTAAACAAAAGCAAACTAACAAACTAACAATATTTCAAAGCTAAAGAACAATACAAGTCTAAGGAAAAAGTACATTGACCTGGTAAAGTTTGGCACAACAGATATTGTAAAATGATCCAATTTCCTTTCACCACCTTTACACAAATATCCGCACATCTTCCCCACACTTGAGTGTTGCCATGGCCCTGAAACATAGAAAACTAAAGAAATAACAAAATCAGTGAAAAACCTCGAGTTGCCTCCCGAGCAGCGCTAAGTTTCGCGTCTTCAGCCAGACCGTGCCACCCCCATTTATGGTGGCTCAAAGAATCGGTTCCTATCACCTCCCCCACTGTAGCTTGTCTTTGGGCAAAATGCATCCGTCTCATTTTGCCTCGGTGGGTAATCAAATACACTCTTGCTCGCACCCATATATGTTTCTTCACTGTCCGGTGGGTGTTTTTTTCTCATTCGTGGTAACACATTTTTCATACAGTCACTAGACTCATCACCCTTCCCCTCAATGAACTCATAACTAATCCCTCTAGTTTGAACATCAAAATACAACCTACGGTTCTTTTCGGTCATGGTAATAATCTCGTCTCTACAATTAATTTGAGCATTTGCTGCGTATAGAAACGGTCGACCTAAAATTACCCTTTGTTGTGATGCCATATTAGTAGAAGCATAGTCCAAAACTAGGAAATCCACCGGGTATTCAAATTCTCCCAACTGAATCTTAACATTCCTAACCATTCCCCGTGGACGCCTCCAACTTCCATCCGCTAAGCTCACCATGGTGTCTATACCTTCGAGTGGACCAAAATCGTACATATCGTATAGATCACTTGGTAGCACACTCACGCTTGCCCCGTAGTCCAACAATGCGTGAGGGATTTTTAATTTTCCCACGCGGATAGGCACGATTGGCGCTTCACACTCTTTATCATTCTCGACTTCGTCATCTTTTTTCAAACCTGCATTCACTTGATACGAAGAAGTTAGCAATGTTTCATTAAATTTAGTATTTGGAACAGTGCTTACCACATTGATGTTAATGCTTTTTATGTTCTTGGGATTTGGCACCGTATCACTCGGTAGCTGGCCTTTTGCTTTCTTTAACATCGCCACGTCACTTGCAAGTTGACCCATTTGAGTGGTTAACAATTGGATGCTTTTGTCACGAACCTCGTCCTTTTGCATCCGAACCTCATCACGTTGGTTCATTCGTTGCATTTCACTTTGCATCGCCTTCAACATCTCCATCATTTCATTTCCACCCGAAAAGCTTTGACCCGTTTGATATTGCCTTTGAAATCCTTGGTTTCCTTGGAAATTCGGGTTAGCTTGATTTGAAGGGTTTCCATACCGAAAATTCGGGTGGTTCCTCAATCCGGGGTGGTAGGTATTAGAATTCATGTTGTTGTAGTTCCTACCACCTCCTCCTTGACTTTGACCTTGAACCGCGTGGACTTCCTCATATTGCCCTTCCAACATCCCTTGGCAGTTTTCAGCCACATGACCTATTTCATTACACAAAGTACAAACATTATATATTTGATTAGTGGTTTGAACATTACCATCATCTATGGCGTGCACTTGTGGTCGGTTAGTGGTTGGTCGGGCTCTCCTTGAAGCTTGGGCCTTCCTTTTTGATGTAGTTGCCATGCTTTCCAAAAACTCCCAATCTTCATTCTCATAATTCGTTCCAAACGTCCCTCCGGTGATAGACATTAGATCACGTGCGTCTTCGGCACTCAACCCCTCATGAAAGGCGTTCATCAACTCCCATAACTCAATTCCATGATGAGGGCAGTTTTTAATCATCATGTTAAAACGCTCAAACGCCTCATGGAACATCTCACCGTGTTGTTGTTGAAAACTTCTCAATCCCTTCCGCGCATCATTGGTCTTTTGGGCGGTGTAGAATTCATCCAAAAAGGTTTGTTGCATCTCCCCCCATGTATATATCGATGCCGAAGGCAAAGTGTAGAACCACTTCTTTGCCTTATCCTCCAAAGAAAACTGAAATAAGACTAACTTGACTTCATCGGCCGAAAAACCTTGACTCCCAAAAGTGTTGCAAATTGAGTCATAAGCCTCTAGATGGAAATACGGCTCCTCCGTTGCTAACCCTTTATACTTCGGTAAACTTTGCAACGAGTTTGTTCTTACTTCAAAAGTTCTCCCTTGGTTGTTGTGAGGGATAACCACCGGTGAAGGGTTTTGAGTAATGATTGGCCTGAAATGTGCCTCTATTCCCCTTGCTTGTTCCCTAAGATGCCTTCTTGGAACACCCAATCGACCCCTTGGACGAATAGGACCCATTGGTCTTGGTATAGGCCCTTGTGGTGCAATTGGTTGTTGGGGCATCGGTGGGTATTGATTTGGCCTTTGAAATTGTGGGTATACATGTTGTGGCCTAACTTGTTGCAATGGAATAGGTTGTTGGATTGTTGGCCCTTGTGGTCTTGGCCGAATGTGTTGCGGTATAAGTTGTTGTTGTTGCATTCCACCAACACTCGCCATCCCTTGAGATTGACTTTGAACATACCCAAAATCCCCTTGATCACCATAATCTCCGTAACCGTACCCATCATCTTCATACCCCTCAAAGTCTTCGAATCCCTCATCATAACCACCCCCTTGAATTCCTGAAGTTTGCCCAAATGGAATGGTCGAATACTGAAAACCCGACTGTTGTTGTGGTCTAAAAGATGAAGTAGTATGCACAACAGTTGAATTGGGTGCAATTGTGAAGGTAGATGATGACTGACCCGTAGTTGGGGGAAAGAAGTGAGATAATGGTGGGATTGTGGTGGATGGATCGTAAGTGATGGTAGGCTCAGTTTGAGTGGTGATTGGTTGAGTGGAGTTGGTTGGTGTAAATCCAGCAGTGGTATTAGGTAATGTAGTGTTTGGTGATGATTGGGTGGAAGTAGGTATAAAGGATGAGGTTGTTTGACTGGTTGTAGGTGGTATCTGAGAATCAGCCATGATGTTTCTCGGTGTGATGGGTGAAGTGGGTGAACCAATGATTTTGTTTTCTCTCACTAAAACTCGGTTTTGTCTTAGCGTTCTTTCAATTTCCGGATCAAACGATAGCGGTGATGACCTTTGAGAGCCTCTAGTATGCATACACCTGAAGTACCTGCACACTAAACACAACCAGCGTAAACCCGAAAATAACAAATAAAACTATGAAATTAACACACGTTGCGCACTACTCCCCGGCAACGGCGCCAAAATTTGACGTGATGTCGTGGGTCACGCAAATTTAATCCCTAAACAACTGTAGTTAGCGGTAGTAGGGTATCGAACTCAGGGAGTATGTGGAAAATGTGTTGATTGTATAGCTTTGTATTTAAACTAAAATTAAACTAAATTGCAGAAAATTAAAGTTCAAGATTGTGGATTGTTGTTTTTAGAAAACTAAATTAAGAACTAAGTCAAATCAAAGTTGGTTGTAAACAATTAGGAGAGAACAATGATCACCCTAGGTTTCAGTTTCTTTAAACAGTTGTGTGCAATTTCACTAGAAAGAGTTACATAGACATAACTCGTGTATATGTGATTGAAGTGATAAAAGGGAACAAAGTACTCGGATTAAATAACGCGAGGTTGTTTCCCGATGACCTATTAACCAGTAACCAACCCTAACCCTTCCCGTGATATCTCGGTTGCCAACGGCACCAAGAACGTACGATCGAGACTAGAATTTGTAATACGGATTAACACACTACAAACAATCAAACATACACCATGACATTCAAGCAACGCAAGATATCATTCTAGAAATGCAGAAATTAAACACACAAAAGTCTTAGAAACATTCACCTAGGATGATCACCGAAGAGTTTAGCCGGACATGGCTCGGTGAATCATCATCAACATCAATCTAATGTTCATACAAATTAAAAACACAAACCGAATGATTGGAAATGTTCACAAAACAAGCTAGTGCTCCAAATTCGCCCCCAAAGTGTCCAAGAACCGTCAATGATGAGATCCTCCAAACAACCTCCCTTCACGTGATCTTCTATGATGATGTAGTGATGTGATCATATTAAAGATTAATGATGATGTTCTATATTGTCCCCAAAGTCTCACGTGAATGGTGATGATTATTTGATAGTGTTGAAAATTAATCTTTAGCCGTTCCACTACAATGCCATGTACTTAACCTCACCGTATTAAGCGTTTTACCTGTGAAACCACACATACGCTCATAGTTACTATATTCAAGCAAATAACCAAGTAAAGCATGGAAATTTAATCTTTTTAAACCATTTAAGGGTTGTCCAACGGACCACCCGTCAGCTTCCTCATGCGATTGATGTTGGGGGGGATAGTGCACGGTCCTCCCAACCGCCGGAGTGATCCCACTCCGGGAGCCGCTACCCGACCAAGCTTGCTCCGCGGTGAATTCCCCATGCCGAGTTCTTACCCTGGGCGACATATTGCACTCCCAAGACTCGAACCCGGTACCTCTGGGAAGAGGTGGGTGTCGGTGGCCAATTGGGCTACCCCAGTTGGTTCTCATGCGATTGATGTTAATATGGCCAAGACGACAATGCCAACGATATGTTTGATTGAAGCTAGTTTTAACACGTTTAGAGGAAAGAGAGCATACAATATTATTTGATCTATTGCTAGAAGTGTCTATTTCATAGACACCATTGTGAGGCTTAGCCTCAAAATAGAACACAATATCAAAAGCATAATTATAACTTTATTCTCTTAAAGCAGAAACATAAATAATATTCTTAGTCAAACTAGGAACATAAAAAAATTTCTAAAGTAATAAACAATCCAGAAGATAATTCAAGAATAAATTCTCCAACTACCTTCACAGCAACATTCTGCCTGTTCCCAACGTGCAGTTCTAAGTCACCCTGCTTCAGCTTCCAAATCCTTTTTAGTCCCTGCAAATCATTACAAATGTGAAAACCACATTCAGTGTCAAACACCCAATACTTGCTCGAAAAGGAAAATAAATCAATAACACGTATACCTGAGGATTCTCCTACTTGCAGGTTCTTAAGCTTTAACTCAGCCAAGTACTTGGGATAATTCCTCTTCCAATGCCCGATCTCATCACAGTGAAAACACTTGGCATCTTTATGAGGCTTTGCCTTCGGAGTGGCAACCTTTTTGCCTTTGTCCTTATCTTGCTTACCCGTCTTGCCCTTTCCCTTGGATAGCTTCTTCTTGGTAATTCTTCCTTCCCTGATCGCCAACACTGGATTTGCCTTAGTTGGGATGTTTGTCTCTGCAGTTTTTAGCATCTGATGCAACTTTGGGATCATTCTTTCCTACCCATTCATGTTATAGTTCAATACGAACTGATGATATGAATTGTGTAGCGAGTTAAGGATCACATACGTAGCTAACTCATTACTAAGGGGTGCGTTCAGACACTCCAGTTGATCAACGAAAGACTTCATTTTCAGTACATGAGCACTGACCGAAGTACCTTCCTGCATGCGACATGTAATGAGAGATCTCATCACCTCAAAACACTCATGATGAGCTTGCTGCTGAAACATGTCTTTCAGCTGCTCACTCATCTCATATGCTCCCAAGTTTTCCAGATTCTTCTGAAGTTCTGGAATCATCATAGAAAGCATAAGACATGTCACATCTTGGGAATTATCAACATGTTTTCCCATGTCCTGCGGGCTACACCCGTAATAGCAGCAGGTGCTTCGGAAATTGGTCCTTCAAGGACATAAGCCTTTTTCTCTGCCCCGAGAACAATTTTCAGGTTGCGGTACCAATCCATGAAGTTAGATTTATCAAGTTTAGCATTTTCAAGGATGGACTTAAGCGAGAATTTGGTGTTATCCGAATTGTTTGTAGACATCTGTAGAATTTAGAAGATAATTTTTATTAGTAATTTTCATGCATTAACCTAATTCAATTTTGACCCAAGATTTACTAAATTTTAGGAATTAGGATGAGATCCCTTCTCCACATAACTCAGTGAATGGACTTAGCACTCTTCACTGGCATAGATTGAAGGGTAGGTGATGATCACCAATTGTGTCAATCACACAATTCTTAGTTTAGGGTCGCATGACGAGTATTGTCAAGCATTGGTACGTTAACCCCAACTACGCTCACTTTCACAACCGTAGAAAACAAATGCATGGTAAACACTAACATTCGCTCTCATGTCGCAAAAGTGATATTTGTCCTCAAATCAGCACTGTAGCCCGACCCATGTAAGCATGGAAATCGTGGAACTAACCCTAACCAAAACCGTAGGTCTGGATGCAGGGTAAACACTAGCACCAGGGATTCGGATAGATCAGTTCGGGTGTTCTTAATTTAGGGTGGCGTAGAATATCATTTTTAATTTGGGTTATATTTTAAAATTACCAGTTCAAGTCGTTTTAAAATACTTGTACGGCATATGGCATGAACATAGGCTATACAATTCCTTTGTAAAATTCAATTTTACGTTTTAATTTGTGACGGCTTGAAACACCTTTCAATCACTCGACCGATTAATTTTGAATATCCTATTTAATCTAAGTTGGTCGTGTCGCAAATTTACTTTAATTAATAACTTTTAATAATTACGGTTTTAAAATTAACTTTTAATTTTGTAAAATCATTTTTGATTTTGTATTTTAAAACAAACTGTTTATTTTAATTACCTTTCCAATACTTAATAAACATTTTATTAAAATTGTCGTTTTAATGATCGTGTATTAATTATTAATTTTATGTACATAACAAACATCTCATGGCAAAACGTTTAATAAAATAAATAAATATGTAATTCCGGGTTCAGAATATATTTGGTTCGTTCAAGCCTAAGAACGTGAACCTAGCTCATTAAGTGTAGCACAAACACTTTTGTGCTCCCCCTTAATCTTGGATCCAATCCTAAAAAAAACTTCTTTTATTAAAAGAAAATCTAAATTAACTTTAAATATTCTAACTGAAAAGTCTTAACAAAAATTTTAACTTTATTTTCAAAATAAAGTTTGTTTAGCTACATTTTTTTTTGTTTAATATTTTAATTTGGCTTATATTAAAAATCATTATTTTAATATATTCGTTTTTCTTTATGTGTTTAACGCGCATAGCTCCAAAAACTAATTTAGTATGCGTGTTATAAAACAAAACGATTCTAGACCCGGATTTGTATAGTACGATCATTAAGCTAAACGAAATAGGTTAAGGCCAAGTATTTTGTCAAAGAGGACTTTAACAAGTGTTCATGTATGGCCTTAATAAAAACTAGCCTATAACTATTATACGCGAAAGGTTCCTATGCCAAATCTACTCGATTTTAAGCATGCAATTTTATAAACTATTTTATAGATCTATAAACACTTTTATAAAATAACCTACTTTGATTTGTAAGCTGGCTCTGATACCACTGTTGGACATTACGTGTAACTTTTAAAAAATAATTTTAGTCAATTTGTCAAACAAACTGAACGCAGCGGAAAACGTGTACACGAGGTTCGGTTCTAAACCGTTTCCACCAGTGATCACATTACAATCAAAATAGGTTAAAATAAAATATTAAAGAATCGTGACTACCAAGCAAGACACCTTGGTTCAACGAACGATCTCGCTAGATGATTGTTGACCACGAAATTGGATTTGTTCGTTTGGCATGATTTCAAACGAAGAAACAAGAAGGTTTGTTTATAATAGGCAATTAGAACTTCATAAAATATTGCTTCTCCTTTTTCATTCATTTTGCGACGCCCAATAAACTTCTTTATCGACTACTCTAACAAGTGTTGTATGTACTTGTTCCTTCAATTTCTTTTGCTTTTGAAAGCTTAAAAAAAAAAAAAAAACCCTTTCACTATTTTGGATGGAACGAAAAACACATGTATATATATCAAAGAGATTTTTTTTTATTTTTAAATATATCTTAATTCAAATCAAGATTAAGAGTTGTAATCTAATTACAACTCCTTTATAATTATAATAATATCCCTTCTTTTCTTTTAATTATCTAATAATTAATACATATATAGATTATAAGTAACAAATTAATTATAATATTTATCCAGCTCTCCGTAATTATTTTAAATAATTACATGTTTCTTTTATTACGCTTATTATTTCGTGATCCGGTGATTAACGATTAAAACACCGTTATATGTTCGTTGCCCAAAGTGTAACTCTTTGGGTCGTACCTTGACGGTAACGTTAAATCTTAATCGACAATTGAACATTATATCCAACAAACTTCATAGTAAAAAAGGTTAACACTATAAATTTTAAAGGGTGCATGTTACATTTAGTGCATACATGGAATTCTTATTCAGAATAAAAAAAAATTAACTTCCATCAAATTATATTGTTGAGTTAATTGTCATTTCAATCTCTATGCATGTATGCATATATTAATATTAATGTATGTGTATATAGGATAAGAATCATTACAGAACAATAATTATTGCGAGAACAAAAAGAACAACTCTAAATCACTAAATTTAGGGATTTAAGGTTCATATTTCTTAAATTTTATGTTTCTTACATTTATATGTGTATTATATATACATAAAAAGATCATATATTTTTCCCTACACATAGTCTACATACATGTAGGTAATTTAGCCTACACATAACCTACATGTGTGTAGGTTATTTAAAAACTGAAGATTTCTCATATTTTGTTTTAAATTCTAGTGTGAGAAATAATAAATTTTACATTTATAACATTTTTATTTACTTTTTAGGTTTTTAGGATTGAAAAAAATGAGTGATTCATTTTGTTCTGCGTGTTCTCACAATATTTAGTGTTCTGCATAAAACATTCCCCTGTGTATATATATATATATATATAAGTATGTATCTATCTATAAGGGATAACAAGTTAAACTCCAATAATTGAAAAAACCAATAGAGAAGTCATGGTGGATGTGTCAAAGTTTAAGATTAAATGCAATGGTCAATTTCATAATTAAATTGAGGCAATTGACAAGTTTAATAGACAAAATGAATAATTGAGGCTTGAGAGGTACATTATATATTACGCGCGGTGTGTTTTATTATGTCTTTTCTTTTAATATTATCTAGAGTTAATAGCCAAAATGATCCCTGAGATTTGCTCATTTTTGCCACTTTAGTCCAAAATCCAAAATTTTTAAATCTGGGTCCTTGAGGTTTTCATTTTGTTGTCATTTTAGTCCAAATTTCAAAAACCCATTTTTTAACTGTTGAAATCTTATTGTTTTGTCTTTTTATGCAGGGGCATTTTGGTCAATATCTCTTTATTATAACATACCCATCTGTCTCTCTCTTCTCTCTCTCTCTCGGATCTTTATAAATTTCAGATGACCAAAACTCAGATGAAGATCTTCATAAATTCCAAAACCCAGATGATCAAAACGCAGATGAACAACAAATCAACAAAACCCAGATGACCAAAACCCAGAATGTCTTCATCTTCATAGCCCCTTCTCTCTCTCTCTCAGATCTTCACAAAACCCAGATGAACAACAAATCAACAATTCAAACACAAAAATTCCACTTTGAACAGGATTTCGTAACAAAAATTCCACATTTGAACAAAAATTCCACTTTGAACTCCATTTCCTGTTCAACAAATCATTTAGCACCAATTTACATCGAACACAAAATCTCAAAGAAAATGAAATACAATCACTGACCGAGGAGGGAATGAACCGGACTGTCGTCGGCTCCGCCACCACCGCCCCTGCAGCACCAGCTCCACTGACGGAGTCTTACCGGAAAATCGTCGGAAATAACAAAACACCATCGTCGTCGCCGCCGCCAGAAGCTTCGTCGGACGTCTTCATCATCTCACTTGCTGATGTTCTCTCTCCCGCTCACACTCTTTCTCTTTCCCGTCTCTACTGGTCTTGCCGCCACACCGCCGTGTGCGACGGCTCCCTTTTATTTTGCATCCAGTGTTACAGGGGTGACGTGTGGGAGTGGTGTAAAGGGAGGAGAGTTGTGAGTGGTATGACATCGCCGGCAAACACGGGTCGCCGGAGCTCCGTCCGAACCCGGCTCTGATCGCTTTTTATGGCAGAGAAAGAGGGAGAGATGCAGGGTCTGTGGGTGTGGTGGTGTGTTGATTGCTTTAATATGTTATAATAAAATAAAAATGACCAAAATACCCCTACATAAAAAGACAAAACAATCAGGTTTCAACAGTAAAAAAGGGGGGTTTTGAAATTTGGACTAAAATAGCAACAAAATGCAAACCTTAGGGACCCAGATTTAAAAATTTTGGATTTTGGACTAAAGTGGCAAAAGTGAGCAAACCTCAGGGACCATTTTGGCTATTAACTCTATTATCTAATATAACATTTTGGGTAGCTTCTTGGCTACAGTAGCCAAAGAAGTCCCAAATTTCAAAACATTTACAAAAATGCCACAATTCATTTTACTTTTCATCATATACAAATACAACGGGGTATATAGAAAGGGAAATTGTGAAAACCTTGCAAAAGATGACCCAATTTCAATATATTTACAAAAATGCCACACTTTATTTTTTAGCTTGGGTTGTGTCATCTCTTTTTGCTGGTAATATTTCTTAATGAAGTTATCTTGCTGTTAAAAAATAAAAAAAATTATTATATAAAGTAAATAGAAGGTATATTTGATCTAAAGTAGTTTGATACAGTTTATATAATTAACGTATAATTGGATGGGTTTTGCGTCTAATCAGCAAAATCATTAGAGTGAAGGTGTTGCTCCTCTTGAGGTCAAATGTTAGAGTCTCACCAAATACGGATTTGATTTATTTTACCTGTTCATTAAAAAAAACCTTATAATTTGTGTTTATGATAAGTTCTTTTTTCTTGAAACAAAATACAAAATAAATCATATTTCAAACTCTTTATATTGATAAATTTTATTAAAATGGGGTTTTCAAAATTGCTTATTGTTAATTACTTATTCTAAGGTCAATTTGTTTGTGTATAGTCGATTGTTCATTGTGAATTGGTGTATTGATTGTATTAGCAAATTAGTTTGAAAATAACACGAGAATACCAACCGCCCTTATTACAGACGAAACCCGCCGCGAAGCGCGGGGTTCCTTACTAGTATAATAACATTTACAGTATGCTCTTGTCTACAGTAACTAGGGGTGCAAACGAGCCGAGCTACTCGCGAGCTACTCGAGCTCGGCTCGAAAAAAAGCTCGAACGAGTCGAGCCTAAAAAACAAGCTCGTTTAATAAACGAGCCCGAGCCTGAGCTGTGCGTATCGAGCTCGAGCAGGCTCGCGAGTCTAAACGAGCTTTCTGTTGATATATTTTATATTAATATATTAAACATATATTTATATAATAATAATTACCATTTATATAAATATAAAAGTTTAACTTAATTATATGTATAATAATAATTATAATTAATATAAATTAATTAATAAATACTAAACGAGTCGAGTTCGAGCCGAGCTCGAGCTTGAAAAATTACATTCGAGCCGAGCTTGAGCTTTAGAATTAAAGCTCGAATCGAGCCGAGCTCGAGTTCGAGCTTTCATATGTTAAACGAGCTCAAGCTCGAGCCTAGTCGAGCTCGGGCTCGGCTCGGCTCGTTTGCACCCCTAACAGTAACCAAAAATGCCTTCATTTTAGAGATATTTATGATAATACCATTTCTTTAATTTCCAATCTTATTTTTTCAGAAGAAGTAGGATCGAATGGCTTTTTTTTCGTGTTTTTTTGTTTTGTCGTCTTGTAGTGTGGTTTATACTTTTAGTCCCTCGGGTTTGTATATTTCATTTTTGGATTTGAAAGTTTTGTTTGGATATTTAAATTAAAAGTTTCTCTACAAATTCGAGTTTGTCTATATATTATGTTGGTTCATAGTATAAGTTCGTATTTGTCTTTGTTTACGTTTTACGTTACGTGACGGTAGAAATTTGCGTTTTTATTTTACGAATTTCTCAGTTCTAGTCGTCGTTTGCTTACTTTACTTAGCATGGTTTTATGAACCCCGCACCTGCAACGCGGGGGGTTAAACACTAGTTTATAATATAATTTATTTTATTTTTTTATTTATTTATTTTTTTTGAACGGCAAATTTGGATCATTGACGGACCACTGGAGTATTATCGTGCCACCAGCGGAACCACCCGATCATATCCATCTCCACTAGGCATAATGCCTATACGCCAATTCAGGAGGAAATCCAATAAATATGGGAAAACCCCCCTTATGGGAATCGAATCTAGGACCTATTGCTTTCAAAGTCTTATCTCACCCACAAGATGCCACTATGCTATAAAGCCATAGACAATACAAGACATTTCTCAATTATGGAACTGTCGTATAATTTCTTTTTTCGAACAATTAATGTTAGAATTAGGATATGTTATGTAAGAATAGTTTTCAAACAATTGATGTTAGAACAAGAACGTAGCCCCACCTATAATCGTTGATGGGATAATTGGCTGAGACCCTCCTAGGACCTTCTTGATTCTACAAAATGTAGACAACTATCCCGCAAAACTCTCTCATGAACGAGTCTTACATTGTCACCAATGGGGTGGTAGTCCATTATTAAAGACAAAACTTTTAAACAACTAGGTTTGAGAAGGGAGAGGTCTTGGGTTAAGTCATATAGACGATATGAATTAAAAGAAGAGTGAATTTCAAGGATTGTCCTTTATCTTTATACCCATTTTCAGGCGCTGTCCTTTATGTTCAAAATTGACGAGTTTTGTCCTTTATGTTTTCATATCATACACGTTTTGTCCTTTAAGCCTAACCCAGTTAGTTTTTTCAGTTAAATTTGGTCATGTGCTTTGCACATAAGGGCATTTTTGTCAATTCAAAGGTTGCAGAAGCTTTGAGCTGTAAATCTGTTGTTGAACTTACCTTTAAATTGACCAAAATGCTCTCATGTGCAAAGCATATGACCAAATTTAACTGAAAAAACTAACTGGGTTAGGCCTAAAGGACAAAACGTGTATGATATGAAAACATAAAGGACAAAACTTGTCAATTTTGAACATAAAGGAAAGCGCCTGAAAATGGGTATAAAGATAAAGGACAATCCTTGAAATTCACTCTTAAAAGAAACTAGTATTAAGCACCCCTGCGTAGCGGCGGGGGCGAACACTAATGCCACTACTGCCAGCGACCACTAACATTGAAGTTGTGGCGTGTTATTGCGAAGAAATTAAACCGAGACGTAAAACATAGAATAGAATAACTAAGTTGATCTAGGACTGGCGTGTTACGATGAACCCACGTCTATTTTTTCGCGTTTAACTGGTTCATCATAATCTATATATAATAGATATCATTACCACTATACAATATTTCTATATCATTACCACTATACAAACCATAATACATACATTACAACAACCATTGCACCAATATGTTTCAAATTATACAACTATACAAACCATAATTCATGTGTTACAACAACGCAAAACAAAACAAAATGTGAGATGAGGAAATGCGGCTATGACCTATGAGTACAACTAATTATGCATAACATACAACAAAATATAAGGAAATGTGGCTATGGGTACAACCAATTATGCATAACATACCACCCTCAATGCACATATATGTTGCAAATTTATATTATATAATATAATTTTTCGTTCAAAAAAAGTCTTACATTGTCATTTTCTGATAAGAAAAAATTACATCGTTGGTCCTTGTGGTTTCTGTCAAATTTCAATGTCGGATACTAATAGATCTTTGTTGCAAAACCAGGTATTAATGTTTTAATTTGTCACAATGTTGAGTACTAATGCTAAATCTTGTCACAATGTTGAGTACTAAAGCCAAACCTTGTTAACTTTTTGTTAAGTCTTACTAAAATGATTAAAATGCCTTTTAATAATTAAAGTTTTTAGTCATTTTGTAAAACTTAGAAACCGCAAGGACTATATGTTTTAAATAACCAAACTTGTTATATTAAACAAAAAGAAAGTCCGCCATTCAGGGGGTCCTCTCCAGCAAATTCGCCGGATTCCGGTCATATCAGGTCCATAAAAGTTTTCCATTTAACTCGTTTGTTTTCGTTAATGTTTAGCTCCATCATAATCATAGCTAACAACTCGTTTGTGATAAGTATAAACTGCAAATTATGCTTATCCTCTAACCCATTTAACTCTGAAATTCACATCATCCTCTCGATCGGTTATATATTCAATTCAAGTATAAATATACGTCTCTTGACCCGATACGACCTCATTCCCACACAATTTCACAACCAATTTAGCCTCTACAACTGACCGGAGCCGCGTTGGCATACCGGAACTCAGACGATCCAATTCTTGTACATAACATCGTAATCTGGTACGAATATTACATGCTATTTATCCGTTTTATCACACAAAACCAAATCCCCATATTTATTTCAACTTACAAACCTGTTATATTCTTATATCAGAAATTTGTTTTAGTTATTTTTATAAATCTTAACTTGGTTTATTATTTAGATTAAGTAAAAAGTTTATTTCACTAGTATATTATTTATATACTCATAGTTTATAAATAATAAACTTCAAATTCATTTAATTTTATAAAAAAATATATATAAAACAAAAAATATTACTATAATTATTCTAGTTATTAAATGGCATTTTAGTCATTTTAGTAAGATTTAACAAAAAAGTTAACTATATTTAGCCTTAGTATTCAACATTGTGAAAATATTTGGCCTTAGTACTCAACATTGTGACAAATTAGAATGTTAATACCTGTTGCAACAAAAAACTATTAGTACCCGACATTGAAATTTGGCATAAACCATAAGAACCAACGATGTAATTTTTTCTCCTGATAAAGATATTAATTTGTTTTTATTTTCCTATTTTTTTGTTTAAATATTTAGAGAGAAACTATTAACAACATTATTTTCACCAAAAATAAATTGTAATGTGGGTAGATGCACACATGACAATATATTTATGTGTAAAGATCAAATACGGTTGAGTCTTAACATGAGAAGTGTAGGAAGATTTTTTTTCCATATATCTAAACGTTTAGTTGCAAAAATTTTTTAAAAAAATATGTATTTACTCTAGTAGAGTAATTATCTGTAATTTTATAGAGTGATTATATTACTCAACTTAAATACATGATTTTTTTTTTAGATTTTAGGACTTGAATACGTGCTTAATAAGTTGGGAAAAAATTTCACAAAAAAAAAAACCTCCTTCACTTCTCTTGTTAAGACCCATTTATACGTTAAAATCCATTTGTATCGAACGTTACCATATATTTTATATTATTTCCTATAGCAACATTATTTGTTTTCTTTTTCTCTTTTTGCATGATAATGATTTATCACATATTCTCCTTTGATGGCCGTTACCCCCCAAAACTCAAAAAAAAAAAAATGGTAATACAATTGATCAACATCATTAGGGGTCATCAATCCGCCATTAATAATTCAAGACGAATGAAGGCCTTTTTCTCCTTTTTAAGTATTTAACTAATCTTTAAAAATATATTTTTATTTATTTAATTGCCCATTTTGTACAAGTTCATTTTGGGAACTCACTTTTGTACTTTAAGCTATGGACTATTGTTTCATTTACTTTTTAGAGTTTATATTGTAAATAATGTTGGAAATATACATTATGATTGTTTTGAATATTTGTTTCATAGGTTACCAATTGAACTTAAAATTGAATAATCATAAATTATTTTAAATTAGATAAATGGAGAGGGAGAAGCTAGGTGTGAGAGAGAAGAAGAGCGTTTAAAAAGAACAAAAAAAGACAAACTTTATAAACCACTTGTATCATATTACACACAGGTTTTATAAAAGGGGAAGGTAAATATGAGGTTGTTATGCATTTAACTTAGATGTAAAACCTATCAAAACGACTTGCTGCTGCTAATCTTCGTTCTCAAAATTGATCTCAACAAACCAATTCCATATTAATTGTTGGTCACTTTCTTAATTGATTAATCACTATCATCTAAGTTATTTGCTCTAAAATCGCAAAAGTATACACATCCTATTTATGTTACATGAACAAAAGTTTTCAAATAAACTACAAAATACATGTATAAAAGATTGCTAAATAGTTGACTACAAAAATGTAATTTTATTTCTTATCTGGTTTAGTCACACTAGCTCGATTCCAAGCCTGACTCGAAACAAGTACATTCTTTTTGTCTTAATTTATACAACCAATGTGTCAAAATGATCACTAGTTTGCTATACACACTTTACGTGTGTAGCAAATACTGTTCATTCGTGTGAGCATGTTTGGCAATACATGTATCAAACATTCGCTTTAAAGATTACTAAAATTATGTTTTATTTAAAAATGATATGTTTGTTTTGAAAACGTATTTTTGTTACACATCAGGTCAAAACATGTTCACAAGAACACATGGACATGTTAAAACATACACACAAACACGAGTGAACACTAAACACACGCAAATACACTTTTGCGAAGTTGTGAACGCGTATATTTTAACACGCTTGAACACACACAAGCACAACACATGCTTAGAAACACGCTCATATATGATCTGTTGTACGTGATAAAACTGTTGAAAATCCACTTCGCAATAGACGAAGTGAATATTTCGATGCAAACCTCATTAAGTATAAAGTTGTATACATGAACCCATTTTAATTTATCTTAGTAATTTGTCTATCGTTTTATATGATATATACATGAGTTGTCGATTGGGTCTAACTTTTCTTAACATAAAGAAGCCCAAAGTTCTACACCCAATTGTAAAAACAGTATTCACTATTGGGCTTGTATAAAAAGTTTCTGTTGGGCTGTGCCTATAAATCTAACATTATTGCTACTTATAAAGTGTGTAGCTCAAGTTTAGAAATATTAAAGTTAGTTCGACTCCATTTGAAATTTTCTATCAAGTTGGAAAATTTAACTGGGCTTTTTAAAAATTCAGTCTCAAGTCTCAACATTGTTTCATTGTTGTGAAACTTTTTTTATAGATGTTAAAAAACTAAAATTAAGTGATTTAAAAGGCACATATATGAATCTTTGGTTACTATTTATTCATTATTTTTTTCAAGTATAACTTGTAGTAGGAGGTAATATTGAAAAAAAGCTCGCTTAACAATAACTAAGTTTTATAATTGTTTCATTCAAAACCAACTTAAAAAATCTAATCACTAAAAAGAACTTAAATGTCATTTTAGTCCATGTGGTTTTGGTCATTTTGGCAGTTTAGTCCAAATGTTTCTTTTTTCGCTTGTGGGTCTAAAAAGATTTCACCGTTGCCATTTTAGTTTACTGGGTTAACTTCATCCAATTTTTCTGTTAATGAAAAGGGCAATTCGGTAATTCTGTTAACTAGTAGGGCAATTCGGCCATATACAATGACCGAATTGCCCTTCTTGTTAACAGAAAAAATGGATAAAGTTAACACAGTAGACTAAAATGGCAATTGTTAAACCTTTTTGGACCCACAGGCGAAAAGTTAAACCTTTGGACTAAACTGGCAAAATGGCCCAAACAACTTACATTAATATGGCATTTAACTCCACTAAAAAGTAACCAAATTTTATAGATGAATTATTTAAGTCAGTTAGGTTAAAAAGAATAACATTTATATAAAAATTTACAACAATGAAACAATAATAAGACTTGAGTAGTTTGTATAGTTACAGTATAACTATGAATAAGTTCATTGAAATAATATTGAAGCTTAATTATTATTTCATGATTTTATCTCTTTGATATATGTATACACACACAATTGTGTCATGATTTTATCTCTTTGATACACACACACACACACACAATTGTTGTTAAGTTTCTTCCATCCCTTGATCACTTGAAAACTGACAATGATCATGTGTTTAGTTTGCATTTTTTACATTATGTTTGAGTTCTGTTTGACGATTCACTTGGTGCGGTATGGAAATCCTATACAACTTGAAGAACACTAAAACAAAATCATCAACACGAAAGGGCACGTTTCGTTTTGCATATCTTTGTGGTTTTTGTTTTAAGTTGTTGTTGTACCAACTCAAGCAAACTTAAATGTAGATCAGTATCAATGTAATCTGTATGTATATAGTATAAATTACCAAAGTCATCTTCATATCTAATATAAACAAAGTTAGACTAATAATAGTAATATGAACTTACAACTTTATCTAGCTGACTATATAACTTTTAGGCCTCATGATGTAATTATATTAAGTTGTTTCCCTGTGAACCGGATCGATGTTGTTGAAAACCAGATAAAACGATCGTTCAAAGTTAGTTAAAGTGTTTTGGACACCAACCTGGCCTGTTTCGACGCGTGCTTATGAATCACTTGTTATAACTCAAGCAGCTAATGTATACGGTTCTTTACCATTGAACCGAGGTTAACCTCATGTTTTTGGATGTTTCTTACTTCTTCAAATAAGCTTACTACAATTGAGGACATTAAAGAAACTCACATGGTATACAGACCATACATGAATTATTTGACTAAATTTTAATGATATAATATCTCTAAGTTTGAATCCAGCTTCCACTAGTTTTCTGTCTTTGACCCCCTTGAAGACAACTTGCCTTGCCTGAACTCATTGGTTATCAGGGAATTGATGACGCCAGTGAGCTAACCCCCACATTGGCGTCTGGCCCTTACATGACCTGTAATTAATTCTTTTGTATGAATATTTGACGTTTGTATAACTTTTTGCAGTTGAAACTGTCGACCTATTTAAGGGGCTATTTGGAAACTTCTAAATGGTTAAGTGTTGAACCAGTAAGATATCTGAATCATTAAGTGCTTAACCAATAAGCGGTCTGAATCATTAAGTGCTGAACCAAGAGACACTATAATGTTTAACCATTCAGAGGCAAATGTTTGACCAATTCAGATTATAGGTTTTAACCATTCAGACTTAACCATTCAGACATCTGCTCACGAAACAAACAATCTGAACCATTAAGTGTTAAACCAGTAAGAGATCTAAACCATTAAGAGTCTCGTTAAGAGCTAAACAAACAGCCCTTAAGCAAATCAATTCAGAAGTGTGCATCAATTTGCCAGGAACTTTATGTATCACTGCTAAAAGTCTTCAATTAAATCTGTTATAAACTTATAATCATCAGAAATTTGTTTTGATTGATGATTTTCTCATGATCAGTTTTAATGTTTTATGTGAATTCACAGAAATAATACCAATAAGTTGTCCTTTTTACACATAAAAATGACTCCAAGATTTGATCAAAAAGATGCTGAATGTTTAACTAATTTACGTGTCCCGGACCTAGCAGAGCAGCAGCCTTTCACTATATGGTAGTAGAATTGCACATCATATTCATTAGGTCAAAAAATAATATCGTCGAGCGGATCATTACATACGATGGGAGCGGATCATTACATACGATGGGATATTGGTAATTTTAATATCATGCAGAATTTATATATATAGCAGATTTAACACTAACAAATCAGTATACTCCCCTACCATTAACAAATTAACCTTTTGCAACTTACAAAACATTAACAATTGTAGCAAGTAAGAACTCATTAAGACTTAATACACTAACAATTACTATTATACTAAAACACTAATAGTAGCAATAAGGGGAAAGAGTTGTAGAACAAAGAACAAAGGCACTGATATCGGGAAAATCAGTGATATATCAATCAATATCGCCCATAATATCGGAACGATATTCTGACAAATATTCAACACCGATATTTTACATGGGGACCGATAACCGATGTTCAGTGATATATTACAGATATTAACCGCATAGGCTACATCTAGATACATGCCAAGACAGATATACTCGAGGATCTTGCTTAATCATCAATACAAACAACACATGACCCATACTACGACGATCATAAGTATTAACTAGTCCGCTCATTAAACAGCGGAGTAAAGGCGCCTGTAACACTACAGTTGAAAGCTTTTCAACAACTCATAACCACCAACTATAAACACACCACTCACCAACCACACTTGAGTCTCGGTTTATATTTTAAAACGATGAGTCCCAACAAAACAATACAAACTAACATCCATAGTTTAAAGAGTAATATGACAAACATCCAAGTTTAATACAAATAAAAATACTTTAACCTTTAAAGCAAGCAGCTCTCATAGCAACCGAGTCAGCGACCACTTGTGCTCGAATCACCGCCCCTTTTCAAACCCAATACGAGTCCTGCCCGACCCTTCATATCCATCTCGCGACCCACCACCACTTGCTCTCATGGTCCCACCGCTCCCAATCTTATCCAACGGTTTCTTTCCACCCTTAACCTCCGTCAAAAACTGGTCCAGACCAAACGGATCCGCATCTTCAACCACATCCCTTTCAAACTCAACCGGTCCGCCTCTCGGCCCACTCTTCTCACCCGCACCCGTGAACCCCTTATCCGGTTTGAACCGGTCCGTCTTCCTAATCTTCTCTAGCTGCTCATCAGCCCCACCGTACATCTCATCGTCAGCATCCTTCTTTGGCCTGTATAATGTTGATAATGTCGGTTGCGCAGTGAACAAGCCTTTATCGTATATGTTGTATTGATCATCGGTTGCGAAACCGGACTCCATTCCCTTTTCTTGGTTGAATAACCGTTGGTCGTACATAACCTCACCGCCACGGCCCGACCCAGCCGATGCCATACCAAGAGCCACCTTTTCACTGATGTCACGGTCCCGATCGCGTGTGATCTTGCTCTTTTTTCCCATGGCTGCGTCTTTAGCTTCCAATCGTCTTTCTCTCTCACGTTCTCTACGTCGTTCTTCTCGGATTTTCTCTCTCTGAATCCGTTCTTCTCTCTCCTCTTTTGTCTCTCTCGGCTGGTCTCTATCCCTGTCCCGATCAGACCCACGTTTATGTTTATGTTCATGTTCACGTCCATGCTCATGTTCGGGTCGCATCGGCTCATCAGTATCCATCATATTCATGTCAGGTGCAAACGAGCCTGGACCCGAACCAATAGCGGGCCCGGTACCAGTCCTTTCAGATCGGGCTTTTTGAGCCAACGCACGCAATTCCTGCTCTTTTCTTTCTTTTTCTTTCATCATCATTTCCTTTTGAACTTTGGACCTCATGGAAACGGCTTCACGGGCCTGTTGTTCCGCTACATACAAAGCTTCTGAAAGCTTTGCGAAATTATCGTTAATTTGAACCTCTTGAAGCCCTCTACCATCGGCTGCCAAACGTTTATCGAGAGGGATTGTGTACCCTTTCGGATTTTTCCAGTTCGAAATACACGGTGGAATTTTCCAATCTTGCTGGTCCTTAACCGTCACGGGTCGTGGCGGCGAGTGCATGACGGGAACCGGGGGTGACCCGTTAGCTTTTGGGACCCGCTTGTGTTTAAACTTCGGTGGCTCTAACGGGTCCACTGGCATTTCCACCATCCGGATAATTCTTTCCTTCGCACCCGAATTAAACGCAGCCGATTGCTGTGACGGTTTGTACTTGATAAATTTCGAATCTTGCGATTGTGTTTGAACATTTTTCGGTTGTGCGGCACTCAACCTCACGTTTACGATCTTCTCAAGAGCTTCTTTTGTTTGCAGTGTAGTTTTTTCAATCTCTTGTTGTTTCTCATCGTCTTCTTCGTACTCTTCTTCATCGTCTTTCAGAATCTTCGGAATAATATCTCTGTGTTGCGAATAAACAATCTTTCTAGAATTTTCATTTTGCTTCACAATCGCATCAAATGTTAAATTCCCCTTGTCATCGACAGTAACAGGTAATGTTTTCGGGCCAGAATTCGAATCTCTTTTTCGACCCATATCAAGTGGATATTGTGCATAGTGAATCTCGGGAAACGCTCCACCATCGCCAAAATCTTGTGGTTTCGATGGCCGATATTTCAACCTTTCTGGGGTGTTGTATACTGGGATAGGGTTGGTTTTAACAACATTGGCCACTTCCTCTTCTGTTGAAGCGGAATATCTTTGTTTGAACCACGGATCACTTGAATGATCATAGAATGTAGCAGCGGATGATTTCGCAGGTGGCAAGATCTCCTTCAGAGCTGCCATTGATGTGAAAACCTACAAAACATCATTGTGTAATATCAATACAAGCCATACGCATAATGAATACAAACAGCATATAGAATAAGTTCATTGCATAAAAATACACAGCCTAACTCAAACAACTTTACCAGCAGCCCAAACAAATAATAACAATAGCATGGCATGCCACCACTCATATATAACAACAATAAAAAAAAATCAAATTAATACCGTCATCTAAACATATTATGTAACAAATTAAACAAATAAATCTGTAATAAAGTAGCAACTAACTAAACCAGCTAAATTAATACCGCCTCATATACGTTTTTTCTCCGTTTCGAACTGAGGCGCGCCTCAGTACGACCGCCTCGGCTGTTTTTTAAACCATGGGTAGAACACTCATACATAACAACAATCAAACAAACTTTTCAATTATATCACCATCCATACATCTACAGCTAATACTTAACAAATTATGTGAGCAATTAATCAAATAAACTTGTAACCAAGTATCAATTTACTAACCAGCTATAAACAAAAAGAGGCAGGACACTCAATACATAACAACAATCAAACGGATTTGCAGCTAATACATAACACTCAATAT
This sequence comes from Helianthus annuus, assembly GCF_002127325.2. Taxonomy (NCBI): domain Eukaryota; kingdom Viridiplantae; phylum Streptophyta; class Magnoliopsida; order Asterales; family Asteraceae; genus Helianthus; species Helianthus annuus. The sequence goes on from NC_035444.2 coordinate 2,222,806, forward strand.
ATCACACACAAACAGATAAACATCAATCATTAAAATTAGGTCATAATAAAAAACCTAGCCGTATGCAATTCAACAGATTTTCCAACAGTTAGCAACCGGAAACCGGCAACCGTCATCAGCATATAATCTAAGATGCTACGAAACAAATACATACATGAAAAGGTTACAGATTAAATAGATTAGATGTAGTAAAAAATAATGGTGACAGACCTGCGATTTATACAATATGGATCAAGGATCGATCGATTCAGAGATCACGAACTTAATCGATATCGAATTGAGATGAATCGAGTCTTCTGGTTTGGGTGAAATTGGGGATCGTGATTCCCCTTTTTTGCAATTTAGGGTTTTTAATTCAGTTTTATCTGATTTTGGGACTCTGGGGATGAGGCGGCGTGAATAATATGTATTTTTGAGTAAGTTTACAGTTTCAGCCCCTTGATTATTTTGAGTTTGTTGTTTGATTTTTTAAGTGTGACGGTGTTAGTAAAGTTATGTTAATTATATCCGATGGAGGTCATGGTCCCATGGAGAGATGCATAAGGCTAAGACCCTGTGTAGTGGGGCGTTTTTTTTAAAAAAAAAATTCAAAAAAAACGCCCGAAAACGCCCATGCACCACTACATGGGGCGTTTTTTTAAGCAAAATTTCAAAAAAAGCCCCTTTGGCGTTTTATAAACCACGCCCAACACCCTTTGTCTTTGTCCAATCAGATTTCATCTCCCTTGTCCTATCCAATAAGATTTTTTCTTTTTTTTTTCTTTTTTTTTATTTAATGCCCCAATAATGCCCAATAATGCCCCATCCCCACTACACCCATTTTTCTAAAACGCCCAATAATGCCCCTTTGCTGAGTGGACCGCCACGTGGCGTAAAATGCCCACACTTGGGGGCATTATTTTCTCCTTCCATTACACATGGTCTAAAAAAAACCTTTTTTATATATTAAACTTTTTATATATTAAACTTTTTATATATTAAACTTTTTATATATTAAACTAGGTTAGAACCTCGTATATTATACGAGTTGAATAAATATAATTTTATATATTAAATAATAAAAAGTTATATTTTTATCAACCTCGTATATTGTACGGGTTAAATAAATATAATTTTATATATCAAATAATAAAAAAGTTATATCTTTAAAAACCATGTGTATTACACATATTAAATAAATGTCATTTTGTATACTAAATATTAAAAACATCGTATCTTTAAAAAAAACCATATATAATCGGGTTGAATAAATCTACCAAATAATAAAAAAATTACATCCTTAAAAACCCTGTATGTTACACATGTTAAATAGATCTAAAAAAGAGTTATATCTTTTTAAAAACCATGTGTATTACACATATTAAATAAATGTAAATTTGTATATTAAATAATAAAAATGTCGTATCTTTAAAAAACCTGTGTATAGTTGGGTCGAAAAATCTACCAAACAATAAAAACATTATATCCTTAAAAACCTCTTGTATTATACGTGTTATAAATCTAAAAAAAATTACATAGCAAATGATAAAAAGTTATATATTTAAAAACTTAGTGTATAAAAAAAATTATGTTTTTCAAAACCCCGCATTTTAGACTTGTTGAATAAATATAATTTTGTATACCAAATAATAAAAAAAGTTATATTTTTAATAAATTAGAATAACATTTAATATTAATTTATTATTTATATATTTAATATAAAATAAGTAGGAAAGAGAGGTATTTGTTTTAAAAATATATTAAATTAACAATTTAGATTTGAGGATAATATTTTATTAAAGTATGATAAGATTTAATATTAATTTATTATTTATTTATTTAGTTAATATAAGATAAATATAGATTTAAGGATACCTTCAATGAATGACACGTGTCAAAATCTTTTATTATAGTAGATAGATACTAGGTTAGAATTGTTAAATTTAAAAATGGTGTTCTTTCTACATGTTAATGGAATGTGCGATAAATGATAGATTTAAACCAATTATAACGGTACGCCTAACATTACAAAGGTGAAACTAAGTTGTCTAGATTTGACATTTGAAAGAATTGTGCAATTATAATGGTGAGTCGAAACTGTTATTGCGATGCGTATAAAACACTTGCGTATATATCAAACGGGAACCTTTGATTCCTATTTTACCATAATTTTAATCACCAAACTTGAAATTATATATCTACTCATATTAAAAACAAATGTTTATGCTTATTTAAATTTTCGTTTAAAATTATTTATAGAAAAACAAATATTTATTCTTATCTAATTTTTTATTTAAAATTATTATCATTTAATATGATTCATATTAAAACAAACGTTTATATTATTTTCTATTTTTTGTTTAAAATTATTATTATTATTATTATTTACAATGATTATAATAAAAACAAACGTTTATCCTTATCTAATATTTTGTTTAAAATTATTAGTATTATTTAATATGAGAGATAAATAGGAAAATAATGTGAGAAAGCACCAGAAAGTGACACGTGTCCAAAAAAATTTATATTAGTATGGGAAGATTACTATGATTATAATAAAAACAAACGTTTATCCTCATCTAACATTTTGTTTAAATTATTATTATAATAATTATTATCATATGAGAGACAAACAGGAAAATAGGGTGAGAAAGCACTAGAAAGTGACATGTGTGAAAAAAAATATTTTTATTTATTGGTATAGGAAGATTTATTTACATAACTATTGTCTTATAGAAAATTTGATAATATAACTAAAAATATCTATTAAGTACAAAAGTTATAGTTAGATAAATAAAAAGAGATTTGTAAATGTAGGTAACCCAATATTGAAAAATTATTAACCAACCAAGCTCAGATTTTGCATGATTCTTAATAAAAACTGAACTAAACCCTTCAGTTTAACTATAACTCATTGGTGACTAGGGATGAGCATTTTGTACCGGCAGCTATTTCTTAGCATTGTAGATGCGACGGAAAATATGTAAGGCTCGTTTCAACCACCTGTACATTAGTATACACCTCGTAAATTAATAACTTCGAAACTAGGATAAAAGATAAGCAAGTTTGGGTCAATATGCACATCTAAACACTTGTCGATATGTACATAATACTCTATTTGTGAATTGTGTAAACTGACTTGTATCGTAAAGTTTCTGTTGCAGGTTATTAAGTATGCAAGTTCGATCCTTATTTCATCACTCAGGTTTTGGTTTATGAATGTTATTTAAACATGAAAGAAGCTAGGGCATGAAATGTGTTTATTTATTTACTTCAATATTGTTGTTGTTACTATATTATAAGTCAAATTAGAATTTTAGGTATACTTCAGTGGCAATAGTTGTAATACAAGAATAGACTGATTTGGTTAGGAATTTCTAGAAGCTAATTGTAGAGTTCTATTTTTGCTTTGAAGTCTCTGTGTTCATTGCTGCACTAGTTGAATTTGAAGACGAAGACCATGATTTATGACATTTGTATAATTGTATCTTATAGGTAGTTAAAGTGATGCAGGGCTATCTTCTTATTTGAATTTTAAAAGTTTGTTTTATGTTTTATCTTTTATATTTATGTTTATCTCTAAGGTTGTTAGGGTCTAGTATAAATAAACGTGTTGGTGAACATTTAAGTGGAGTTTTTGATTGAGTTTTAATTAAAAAGAACTGTGTTCTTGGAACCTTTGGTTCATTTTATCGGTCTTTGATTACTAATTCTTTTAGAGCCATTTGAATGCTTCCGTAACTGCATCAGGTGGTATCAAAGCTTTGGTTTTCAAATGGCTCTACGTGAAGGCGAGTGTTTTCTTGTTCGAAGAGTCGCCGACCGAGGCATCGACAAGAACATTGGTGGTTCACGTGCTCGTGGAGAAGATCGACGCCATGTTCGTAGAACCGCCGACCGAGGCAACGACAGAGTTGATCCTGATTCATGGGATCTAAAGATCAAACGGCTCCGACAACGAGTCCGAAATCTTGAAGAGATTAGACGGCTCAGACAACGAGTCCGGGATGTTGAAGAGATCAAACGGCTCCGCCAAAGAGTCCGAGATCTTGAGTTGCAACAGGAGATGCGCAAGACGGAAACCAGTCGAGCACCATCGTCTGGGACGAAGGTGGCGACGGAGAGCAGCAGCCGTTTAGCCGTCATCCACACCGGTTCTTGGAACCAATCTATCTAGAGAGTGAGCCCGAAGACAAACCCAAGTTTGATGAGGATGGGATGCTCCCCGATGAAGAGGAATATTATTGGTCGCAACAAGCAGTTAACGGTACCAATCGAGAGGAAGAAGAGGAAAAAGACAATCATAAACCTTCAAAGGTTTCTCCAGGTATTTTTGCTGCAATTTCTAAAGATGATGCGGTGGCCAATGGTGGTGCTACGGTGGTTACGAGTGACACTATGATGGTTAATGGAGGTGTCACGGGTGATGTTGAAACGGGTTTGAAATTTCAAATCAATAAGCCAACAATTACGGGGAATTTAATGGTGTCTTCCGCAAACAAGGGATCTACTATCAAAAATATTGAAATTCAAATGGAAAAAGATTTTAATTTGGATGGACTAATCCCGGTTTTCATGGATAAATATGCGTTACATGAAATGGATAATCTCATGCCACCTATGCATGAGGATAGCACACGTGGAAAACAATATGCAAATAAGATTTTGCATTTGGAGATGAAAATAAATAGTAAGTCAGTGGGATTATATGAGGAAAATGGTTTCTTGCATGGTCACGTATATGATCCATACATTGGATCCACTCTGGTATCGTTTAATCAGTTGGGCGACCATACAAACTTCTCATCAGATAAATATATTGACGGGGAAAGGGCTATAGAGGGACCCGTTAACCCAATAGATCCGAAAGAAGATGACCCAGATGAATTATTTGAGCCGGTCAAATTGAATGCGAACAAGTCACGATTAGATGTTCCTTACGACCCAGGTGCCTTTTAACCGAAGGCAAAACTCGAGGACGAGTTTTTTTCGAAGAGGGGGAGTATGATGCAGGGCTATCTTCTTATTTGAATTTTAAAAGTTTGTTTTATGTTTTATCTTTTATATTTATGTTTATCTCTAAGGTTGTTAGGGTCTAGTATAAATAAACGTGTTGGTGAACATTTAAGTGGAGTTTTTGATTGAGTTTTAATTAAAAAGAACTGTGTTCTTGGAACCTTTGGTTCATTTTATCGGTCTTTGATTACTAATTCTTCTAGAGCCATTTGAATGCTTCCGTAACTGCATCATAAAGGCTCAAGGCGCTTAAAAAGCGCATGCCGAGACAAGCAAACCACACGTATAATCCATGTTGTTTAGATCGGTTTTAGACCCTTTAAGCTCTTTTATGCTGCTTCAGGCCAATCTTTTTCTTTGTTCGGGCCAGTTTTTAGGGTGCAGTGTGTCTTGGTTTAAAATAGCGGGAGTCGCTTCGAAGCGTTTTGGTTCCAAACGCGCGAGGCGAGAGCTTCACGTATGCGAGGCGCTCAAAATGAAAAAAAATATATAAAAAATATTTGTAGACATCACTATGACGTATTCTACTTGTTACTCAATAATAAACATGATTATAAAACACTTAAAAAACATAGTTAACATAAAAACATGATTATAAAACACTTAAACACATAAAAAATATAGTTAAAGCATACATCGAAGTCGAAACACACTTAAAACATAAATATAAAAAATAGTCTTTAATCCTCAATCATCGTAATTAAGTGCGTATTCTTCTCCATCAACGTTCTTTTTTAGGGTAAAGAACCCAAATCTAACGTGATTAAAAGCTGATGGGCCCCTTATGAAACCCTATTGGAGCTTATCTATAATATTGGGCCCAAATAAAACCCAAATCTGAGCTGATTGGGCCTAAAGCATCGCTTCACACACCTAGCACTTCTGGGGAAGTTAAGCTGAATGTTTGTGACCTGGTTAACTTAACACCTTTATGATGTATATCCAGTGTACAGGAGACTCAATTCCGTTGGTGGGCTGATAAATATAATTTCATTGTTTGATACGAGAAACCATGTTGTATTTCTTCTTGGCATATATGTATTCAATTTTCAATTATTTTGAATATTTAGAGGACTTTGTTCAACAAACAGATATCTGGTGTATTTTAGTTCTTTCTTCTAGTGGACAAACACTAATCTTCTGTCACTTTAAAGTCGGAAACTAAATGTGTCGGATACACAGTTATGTAGTAAAGCTGTCACGTTAATGTAGATATTTACTCCAAGATAAAGTGATAAAAAGTTTCATGTTTGGGCACATTTATCTATGGTCTATTTAGTAACTGAAAATTCTGTATTTTAGAATGTGGGGTATGGTGGGCGGAGGTTTGAAGCGTGGCCCGACACGTGGCTTGGGTGGGCTTCGCTGGGCTGACCCACATTGAAGACGGTATGGTGGGGCGGGGGTTTGGGGCGTGGCCAGCCCAAACTGCTTTAATTATTTTTAAAACAAAAAATTTAAATTTTTAATAATGTTTTTTAAATAAAGAAAAATACATAAAAAAATTCCTAGTGCTTGAAATATTTTTTCTTTATCTCTTCTCGCGTCTCCAACATTAGTTCCAACTCTTCACCTGATAGGTGATCGATGGGCTGGGTTAGAAATTTCATATCATCTTGGCTTTGTTTCAGGGCATCCCGAGTTTCTTTGTTCTTCCGAAATTCGGCGCTTTGTTGTTGGAATACGTTGAATATATCTAACTTGTTTGCAATGTCATCCAACTGATCGTTGTATACTCCCCTACGCGAGCCTGAACTCCCAACTGAAGGCGATGCCGTACCCGATCTTGATTTTAGAGCGCACCTTTTTGCGGCATCTCTTCCGTATTCAGGCCGGTTTGGCGAATCATCCAGAAAGTCCTCCAACTCTTGATCTTGTGCATCCGATTGGGCTTGGGACGAGGGTGTCCTTGCACTTTTAGAAGACGTGTTAGTTTTGCTACCACTGGGGATATTCGCCCACTTGGGGTGGAGCTTACAAATCTCCCAACAATGCATGAAACAGAAGTCGCTCGCCACAGTCGTTTTGGATGTAACCAATGCATTTGTCACAAAGTCGGCTTCGGTTTCACCACTTTTTGGGTTTTGCTTTACTTTATTTAAAAACCCACTAAATTTGGTGAGTTGCCCGCTTATCTCGGTCCAATTCGAGGATAAGCTATCGTTTTCACGATAAACCTCCCTTTCCATTTCTTCATGGAATGCTTTACTAATCGCTTCCCACAAATGGCTTCTATGTTGAGAATTTCCTATTTTAATCAAAACAAAATTTAATATATTACAAAGTTATATAAAAAAAACATAAATATTAAAATAAAGGCTACAATATATTTAAAAATACTTAAAGTTGGATGTTGAGATTGTTGAAGCCAAGCCCTCGCCAATGCAAGTTCTTCATTAACGACTCATCTTTGTTGTTTTCGTTTGGCGCTTTCAAGGGCTTTCTCGGCCTCGTTTTTTTTTTCTTGTGACTTCCCTTTTTGATGGGTTTGGATGCGGAAGGACCATCGTTGGGGGTTTGAGTTTCGGGGACGGTTTCGGTTAAAAGGTTGGTGAAAGGTTGATGGGCGTTTGTGAAAACGGGGTAGGTATAGAATCATTGGTGTGAGGGAAGTTAGTATACACACGATTCGAGAGATGCGATGCGTAACCCGCCACATCGGGCATAGTGGAGTGTATTAAAAATGGAGGATGCATTGGACGATTGGGTGGTGGGCTAGGATTTTCTTGGAATGCCCACGGGTTGTTCGGGTCATAACCACGATTTTGAGGATGCATTTTTCGTATTGTAGAATGAGAATAAAGATGATTATAGAAGATGTGGAGTGTATTGTGGTTGGATGTGGTAAAAAAGGAATAGAAGTGTGAGTTTTATAGTGAAAATATATATATATATATATATAGGGTAAGGTTCATGCGAGAACCACCTTTATTGCGAGAACCGCGAGAACCAATGTGAACACAAGCTAAAATAGCTAAAAAAACCTAAAAAAACCTTAAAAAAAACCTAACCCCCACCCCCCACCCCCCAAAAACCTAAACCCCCCCACCCCCCCCCCCCAAAAAAAAAAAAAAAAAAAAAAAACCTAACCCCCCCTCAAAGCTAAATGCTAAAAACTAAAACCCTTAAAAAACCTAAAAAAAACCTAACCCCCCCCCCCCCAAAAACCTAAACCCCCTCCCCCACCCCCCAAAAACCTAAACCCCCCCACCCACCCCACCCCCCAAGCTAAAATGCTAAAAACTAAACCCCCAAAAAAAACCTAAAAAATCTAAAAAAAATCTAAATTTTTTTTTTATTTTTTACTATTTTTTATGTTCAAATCGCTACTTTTAGTAGCAAAAAAAAAATTTAAAAATTTTTTTTTTTTGATACTAAAATAGCGATTTTTATATAAAAAATAGTAAAAAAAATAAAAAAAAATTTTTGGGTGTTTTTTAGATTTTTTTAGGTATTACTGTTTGTGTTCACACTGGTTCTCGCGGTTCTCGCAATAAAGGGTGGTTCCTAACGGATCTTTGTCATATATATATATATATATATATATATATATATATATTTTACACATAGCCGTTGGCCAACGGCTAGTCCAACGGCTAGTTTGGTTTGGCCATTGAGAGCCCGCCATGTCATATTGATAGACCCACCCCACGCCCGGCCTTAAACTCCCGCCCCTTGGGCCACGCCCAAACCCAAGCCCACCCGGGGTGGTGGCTTGGGCGTTTTCAGCCAACCCACGCCCCAACCCCCGCCCCATACCCCCATAGTCTTACAGGTGCCATCCTACATATCTAGATCAGTGGCTGGGTGCTATGACAATGAAGCTGTTGCTATCTTTGCATTAATCTTCACCCTCTATCTTCCAGGTTTGTTATTGATACAAATTGCCACATATACATATGTTCCCAATAGACAAGAGTGTGTGTTAATGCTTTCAATATCGAAGTATCGTACCAAATGATGAATCTATAAATATACGAAGCATTTGGCAAGTCCAAAACTGAAAAAAGGTCCCCTGGTTTTGCCTGTTGAAGCATCCTTCTTTGCTCTTTTTTAACTGTATTGTTGGGCGGTTTCTATGTGGTAAGCTTACTTTCCACACTTGAAATCCAAAATTTTCTCTTTGGCGTATTTCTTATATTGAATTTGTGCACGTGCTTATATTTGTTCTTATAGATCCATAATGTCTGGGCTGCTGCACAGGCATATTAAGCTCCTGGTTCTCATTTATGGTAGAATCAAATACAACATGTTTAGATTTTAGGGTTTTTTATTTTTTTTAAATGAGAACAGCGTCTATTAAAATGTAGAGTAAACTGCCATTTTAGTCCCTGTGGTTTGGTCAATTTTGACACTTTAGTCTAAAACTCAAACTTTTTGCATCTGGGTCCCTGTGGTTTCAGTTTTATTGCCATTTTGGTCCAAAAATGAAATCAGGTTATATTTGTCTTATAAAATCCTGTTACTTTGTCATTTTCCGCAAGGGCAAAATGATCATTTCTTTTTTATAAATAAATACCATATTTTGTAAGACAAATATGACCTGATTTGCCATTGAGAAAAATGACAAAATTGCAGGATTTTATAAGACAAGTATGACCTAATTTCATTTTTGGACCAAAATGACAATAAAACTGAAACCACAGGGACCCAGATGCAAAAGGTTTGAGTTTTGGACTAAAGTGGCAAAAGTAACCAAACCTCAGGGACCAAAATGGCAGTTTACTCTAAAATGTAATATGATTACAAACTAATGGCAGATAGACGAGCAACAAGCTCAACCAAATATAGACCTGACTGTCATCATCCCATTTTTAAAAGAGCACATATGCACTCTAGCTTGCGCAAACGTTCAAGTTCCATATTAGGATCATTAGTCGAAACCATGTCAGGAAATAATCTGTGGAAACTAATGGTGCGTGGACGAGAGGCCACAAGTACGATCTTTATAATTTACTCTTTTATCTTTTGAAACGAAATTCGTAACTTGAACCAAATCACATTACGATCGTTGTAATTTACTCTTTATCTTTTGACCATGTATTGATTTATATGGTATACAAAACATGTTGCAGAAAGGTAGCTCATCACATTGAAAAGTGTTGCAATGAAGAAAAATGCATGGCTGCACTAGAACTTAGGCTGGGCGGTATGGAGGTTCGTCCTCCGCCGTCCAGCTCCGGCGCCGGTCCTCCAACCATCCTGCCCCCCCTCGTCGCGTCCTCACCGTCGCTTGGAAGACGTCTTCGACGGTCCACAACAAGACAAAAAGGCAGCCTTCCCCTCTCACACACCCCTATACATACAATATATACATACACATTTTAGGTCCATCCTCCCATTTCCACACCTCCATCCTCTTTGCCCCATCCTCATGCCCATCCTACGTGTCGCTTACGTGGCGGACCATCCTCCAAAGGAGGACCATCACCATACCCTATAGCCTTAGTTTATGTGTTTAGTTGTTTACAAGATGTGATACAGTTTTTATCTATATAAATGGCTATGTCAGGAACCCAAGGATTTTGTAGTTGAGTTTTAGTGCCGTTTCTAGTGTCGCCGTGGATAATTCATAACTGCGTATATCCTCTTAAAATTTGCATACGGGTGAAGGATGCTGTCCCTAACATTCCTAACACTCTCTCCCTTTCACATTAGCGTTACATTGGATTTTTCATTTCCATACCTAGCCCATTGAAATTTTCATTATTCGAATCCCTCATCTGTTTAGTTGTATATTGAGCTGAATATGTTGTACATCAAGCATACAACAATGCGGTTTGATCAGCAAGATTGTACTGAGGGAAAACATCCCACACCGAAACCACTGGGATGGTGGTGGTGTTCACCCGCGGCAAAGGCTGAGGTACTTGTGTGGGATCAACGTCTTTACGTTTCGTGTGTGGTTAGCATCCAAGGTGACCACACAATTGGGTTAGCATCCAAACATAGTTTTTAAATTGATAAAAGTCATGTAATAGAAGCAAAAAACTTAAAGTATTGTGTACATCAAAACATCAAAGTTTCCACATGGTCATTAGGACGCCAAACTTCAGGGTAGGTTAGCCTTCATGACATGCCATGACTTCCTAACGAGCATCAATACATGTTTAACCTGACATGCATCCTAAAATGATCAGCTACGATTGGGGGTGGGGGGGGGGGGAGGGGGTCTTTGTTTAAGTTAAAAACGAGGAGTTATCATTTCAACTTCGATTGTAAAACATACATCAAATTATGAAGCGAACTTCACCATAAATAAACTGGTTAAAGATCTACTATGTGCATGGTAGATCTTTAACCACTTTATATAAATGTATTAAAATGCCCTTATGAGCCTTCAATCCATTTCTGTCCATTTCTTTATTGGCATTTAAATCATTAACCAATTTTTGTGCGTGAGAGTGTTATACCGCTTTGAGTTTTTTTTTTTTTTTTTTTTTAATTTTTTTTGCATGAAAGTGTCAGTAACCGGTTAAAGATTCCTATAGAAATAACCATTTATTTTTAACTGGTTTTTAACCAATGTATTGGTTAACCGGGGAAAAACCCGAAAAAATGATAAAAACTTGAAAATAACCAGTTAATTAATCGAAAATAACCGGTTATTAATCAGGATTAATGTGAATAACCGGTTAAAGCAATAACCGCTTAAAGCAAAAATGAGAAAATAACCGTCTAAACTGGTTAACCGAACCGGTTACTAAAATTAACCGAAATGTATAGCTTTACTCATGGTTAGACAAAAAGAGCACCTGAGATCAACCTCCGGCCACCACTATTGTCTTAAAAAGATCAACAAACTCCGGCTGCACGTGGAGGTTATCCTTTAATAATACAAACATGAATGCGTGGTAGATAATAAGCGGTGAAGGATCGCCGGAAAAAGCCAAACGATGGCGGACCCAACAGTGTTCCCCCACCGACAACTACTACCGCCTGCCACCATAAAGTCTTTGACTTTTGGGTCAAATTTGTTCCATTCTTTTTGAAGTGTCCACCTCGCCAAACATCACAAAAGTGATTCTATGGAAATTAGCTATAAAATCAATATCAAAATTTTAAAACTTCAAAATTAGTTTATTGTATTTTGAGAATTATAAAGTGATTTATGGGTTTTTAACTTTTAACATGTTATTTTATCATTTCAACCTTTTTACATCACATTATTATATTATTGGTGTGTGCATTTGGAAACACTTTAATAATTTTGCACCTAACCACACAATCTATATGTACTTGGTTTTTCACCTCAATTAACATGTGGTTCTTAGTTAGAGATGCAAATGAACCGAATGAATAAAAATAAGGCATTGTTTGTGTTCGTTTGTTTAAGATATACATGTGTTCATGAACACTAACCGAACGACATTTTATGTTCATATTCATTCATTAATGAAATGAACTTCATTTGTTAATTTTAGGCACAGAACAGAAACGAACGTTCATGAACGCACACAAACACAAATGAGCGTTAATGAACACACACGAACACAAACAAGTGTTCATGAACATAAATGAAAGAATGCGGCCCATGTTCATGCTCGTTCATTTAACCAAACGAACGAATTTTTTTGTCCATGTTCGTTCATTTATTAAATGAACTTCTCGCCAAACAGTTATGAACTGTTCGTTGAAAGTTCAGTTCATTTGCAGCCCTACTAACATTGTCACATCTTTACATATATCATCATATACACTTTACTACATGATGAAACAATGGTTAACCGGGCAAGGTTAACTCACTGGTCTCGTCAAGAAGGGTTGATCCCTTCCTCTCGAGGATCGCTGGCTGGATCACCGGTGGGTTGATCTCCTGCACAAGGAAACAAACCATGACTCGTAACAAGGAGGATGGTGTAACAACCCGCACCTTCGCGCGTTGTTACTACTCGACACACTCGTTACGCCTAGCACCGGAGATTCGGATCATAATGTAATCATACCAATTTTATCGCTAAATCGAAGTATAATCGAATAATTACGCATATTCTATCGCTATTACAAACCTATTTTGCATAACACTCACGATGATGTCGAATATGGGCCTAAACTACCCTTCTCGATGAGCGTGAGGTGTCAAAATGTGAGTAATCAACGCTAACGAGGGTTATCGGGTGAGTACTATGACTCTAACCGTCATGACGATGATGGCAATATGAGTAAGTGGTGCCCCGATAATCATTGTGGCACATCACATCGAAGAACGCACTCGAAGGCACGCGTAACTCGATCACCGCACTGAGAATTGGATACATAAATACGTATATACGGCCCTTTTGTGATTAATTATAATAAGTAAATTAATAATTATATAAATATATAAAAATATGGCTTAAACCGTCGAAATCGCACCAAAAACGGGATCAAAAGGCTTCCGAACGGATCAATTCGATCAGGCTAGTCCAATTGGTCAGACCGGCCCAATCAGATAGGCCAGTCCGATCGGATGGACCAGCCGATCGGATGGACCAGCCGATCGGATGGGCCAGTCCGATCGAATGGGCCAGCCGATCGACTGGGCCAGCCGATCGACTGGGCCAGCCGATCGACTGGGCCAGCCGATCGACTGGGCCAGCCGATCCAACTGCTGTTTTGCCTTCCTTTCCCCTTCCTTGCCTATAAATACCCCTCCATTCCCTCCCAAACACTTGTGTTGCTGCTCCTAACCGACCAAGACGTTCCAGCCCTCAAATCTCTCGATTTCTTCCGATTCTTGTAAGTTTTCAACCCGAATCTTGTACTTTCTTGATCCAAATGCAATCCTTCATCTTTCTACCTTTCAAATCTCAATTTTTAACCGTGAAATCAACGGATTTGGGGTGTTCTAAGGTGATGTCACCATAAAGTTCTTCAAAGGTGATGTCATCCCATGAAGAACAACTCAGATTCGGATGATTTACATACGATTCTTCATGAATCTCAACCAAATCAATGTTTTTCTAATCAAAGGGCCACGGATTTGGGATGTTCGGATAGATTTCATCACAAAGTTCTTATGAACTTCAAGTGTTGACCTCATATCATCAAGAACAACTCAGATCCAGGGCATTTCCTAAGTAAAATCAAGGTTTTTACATCAGATCTAGTGATAAAATGATCGATTTCGAGTTAAACACGGAAAAACCGACAAAAACGACCAGTTCCGACGAACGGGGTGATTCCCGGCCGATGAAACAGGTTGGAATTGACGGGATTTCAGTTGCTTAACACCTCGTCGTAACGACTCGACCCAAAACGTCGAAAAACGCTCGAAAAATCATCGAAAACAGCCGAACAGGATGGCCAATCGAGTGGCCCAATCGATCGAACAGACCAGTCGATCGAGTGGCCCAATCGATCGAACAGACCAGTCGATCGAGTGGCCCAATCGATCGAACAGACCAGTCGATCGAGTGGCCCATTCGATCGAACAGGCCAATCGATCGAGTGGCCGATTCGATCGAACGACCCATTCGATCGATCAAGCCGTCCGATCGATCAGGCCCATCCGTCCGATCGATCAGGCCCATCCGTCCGACCGACCAGGCCCACTCGATTGAGTGGCCTGTTCGACTGGGCCAGCCCAATTTCACCATTTTGTCCGATTTCAACCCAATTTTGCCGATTTCACGCAAATCGATACCGTTTAACGCATAGTAACCTATCACTCACGTAAATTATCTGAAATCAGGATATTCTCCGGCACCGGTTCCGCTAACCTAATCGAATACGCGCTGTGAGTATACTTGACCCCTTTTATCGAATTTTGGGTGTAACATACGTTCCATAAAAACCAAACTTATCAAACGAACGATTTAATTGGACTATTTATCACTTGCGAATAACTGTTTGCATAGATATACGTGATGCTAGTTGCATGTATGCTAGAACTTATACTCGTGACGTCCCACCAAGACTAGTATAGTACTATTTCGCCCGACGGGGTCTAGTTATGCCAGAGTCGAGCATCGAGGACTTAGCTGGTAGTATCAGTTTTGTGAGTATATATGTCGTGTATTACGTTTATGCATGTGGAAATTCGCAGCACTTTTAATCTATCATACTACACATATCAAACCTGTATACTCGCCAATACTTTTGTATTGACAAAGTTTTAACGTATGTTGCAGGTTTAGCCGAAGTTTACATCAAATCAAGCTAGGAAGTCTAGAAACTCATCTAAAATCTAGGTTGTCGGATTTGAATTGTTCGAGAGGACAAGAAATCTGTGATGACTTACGTGATTGTATTGTTTGTTAGTATGGGATGACAAATGTAATAAATATTATCGCAATATAGTTGTTATGGATTCTCTTGAGCAATCTGATTCGCCTAGTGCCGCGCCCCGATGATTCCGCCATCGGTTGGGGTGTGACAGATTGGTATCAGAGCCATAACTATAGGGAATTAGGCAAAGTTTGAGACTCGACCTAGTCCGGGTCGATGTCTTATGAAAGTGGCCTAGTCTATAGTCTAAGTACCAACAGGCCGACTCTTACGAACTCGTTAGGGTTTGTTTGGGCCAACTTGCTACTCTCGATCGAATTTGTTGAAAAGTTACAACTATTGTGTGAACACCGCATACTACAGCTTCACACAAAGAGCCTTTCCTAAGGCTAGAAGGTTACTTAGCCTTTCCTAAGGCTGACACAATACACATGTTTTCAAAACTACTCGCATAACAAAACCGAGTGATCTAGTCGAGACCAGGTGTGAAAACCAATAACTCTCGATAGGATCACTCACTCAGCGTATTTTTCTAGCACGAGAACTCTTTGTTGAGCTAGGAGTGACATCCACATCTCGACAAAAGGTCTCCATTTCGAAATTCTGGTGGAACTCTCGGATTTATTCGATGAGCACAACCACAAATGGGAACGAAGTTGTTAAGCCAGGGGTGAAACCCATACCTTAATCAACTGTTCCACTCTATAAAATGGATTACAAAAGCTCTCACCAAGGACACGACCATAACAACGACTCAGGCTGTGCGAAGACTAGAGAGACAAATGTTAGGAGCTGCATCCCAGTGGAAGCGTGAGTCCTCTAGGTCAACGCGTATGCCCGAACCTGTTGGTTATAGTCGGGTTACTTGGGTAGTCAACGCCTAAACACCCAAGGCATTCCATCTAAATTTTACGTGTATGGTTTACGTCTATGAGTTTTCAAATTTAAGCTTTACGATTTACCGATTTCTCGATTTATCGAATTTACGAACCTCGATTTACAAAGCGCACAACCTGCACAGCCATCGCAATCTAAAACAAAGACCGAATGATCGCAACAAAACCAACGTCTAAGTACTCGAATTCGCTTACGCTATTTCTCTCATCGCGTCCTCGCGAATTCTGAACCAATATCTATGTATAACCTGCAGCTATATCTATATGTATTAAATACAAAACGAATCAATTATGTGAGAGGTTAGGAATCTAGTATTTTCCTATGTGGCTCCTATGTGTTTAAATAATTCTATACCAAGTTTTGATCGAATCAAATCGCATCAAAAGCTCCGAATTCATTATGATCGAATCTCATTCCAAATCCTTCTGTCTAGATGCCTTCCAACAACTCTATTTCGAGACGAAAGGCTAGGAGAAGAGCCAGACGAAGCGCCGATAAGAGGATTGCCTCGCTTGTAACCAGGGAAGCGGTCAAGCTCATTCCTCGAATTGTCGCTCAAGTGCACTCTCAAAGCCACTCTCGAGCCCCGGAAGACGTCAAGACGGAATCTGCATTCCTCTACAAACACTTCAAAGCCTGTGATCCAATGCCTTTCACGGGTGAAGGAGATGTTTCTCAATTACTCCAGTGGTTCGATGCCATCGAGGTTACCCTTCGTCAGAGTGGGTGCCCCAAGGCCTTCCAAACTACTTGCGCCACCGGAGTATTTCAATCGCGAGCACTCGACTGGTGGACCGCCGAACGCAACAAACGTGGTATCTCCGCAGCTTACGCCCTCTCATGGGGTGAGCTGAAGGAACTCATGAAGGAAGAATATTGTCCTCCTCACGAAGTCCAGAAGCTAGAAAACGAATTTTGGGAAATCAAGCAAACCGAAGGTGACAATGCGTGCTATACAGCAAGGTTCAAACAGCTTAGCATAATCTGCCCAAGTCAAGTCGACACTCCAAAGAAAGCTATCGCGAAGTATATTCGTGGCTTACCAGAGTGTGTGGGTGATTTTGTCGAAGCTGCAAAACCTACTACCATCGAAGAAGCCTACCGTCTAGCCGCAGAGCTCAACAGCAAACGAGTCGTGGACGGATCCTTCTCCAAGAAGCCTGTCACACGAGCTCATCAAGCAATCATCATCAACTCATCCGACGATTCCTTTGGAGAATCGGTCGATGGTTCATCTGACCGCGCCTCGGAGGATTCTTCCAAGAATCGCTCCGACAATGCCTCCGTTAAATCGTCAGGAGAATCCGAAGACGACACTGCATCAACTCAAGAAGCCCAACCGAGCCGCAAACGAAGGACCGTGAGCCCAGACTCTTCAACAACTGGACTGCCGCAACCCGAACCTCTCCGATCAGTCCCAGTTCAGTCACAACGCGCTTACAATGGATCTCATCCCCTGTGTTTCACATGCACGTATCATCACCCGCTAGAAGCAAAATGTCGCTATTGCGCAAATTGCAACTGGTATGGGCATTATTCGTCGCAGTGCCGTACAGGACCGTGACCTGGAAGGAAGTCATCAGCAACCGCCGTCTCCACAAGTATCCACAACAACGTTATTTTGATCCTAATGTTGTTGTAATAATCCGACTTATCGCTATCATTTCTGGAACTTATTTCATATATCATCGTGTGTGGATTCTATTTCTCTTACAATCGAGCACTATCTAGACGCTAGCACTATGTACTATATTATGTATTTTATCCCTATAACACTCTTAGAACGAGGTACGGTATACGTGCAAGGGACAACTAATCACGGGTGCACACGGGATTATCTTGGTCAGTGCACGGAGATCGTAGTGAAGTTCTAATGGTGCCATAACGTTTAAAAAGCACGGTCAAGGCCGTGTCAACAAAGTGTGACACCAAAGCACGGGGCATAAGTAGTAGGGGTGACGCGGGGGTACGCTTTACCATACTACCGAAACTTCGTGAAGAAAGTGCCATGTGGAGTTGGACGTTATTAGACCTATTATACTATTATGGTTAATTTGACACTCTACCATCAATCACAAGGCGTAACAAAACTAAACCGCATCACTGCGAGGCTTCTCGTAAGTCCGCGTACACAAATTGCCACATCGATGAACTTAGGTAAGTTCACCCCGAAGAGCAATTGGAGCAACGCGAGACTGGTCGTAAAGTCTAGAACGCAACTTAATCGCAGTTTTGCCGGATCAATCTCGCAATCAAATCATTCGATAAGTGGCTCGAAATCGCAATCGCATCATGTGTTTGTCTAGAAATCTCTAACGCTAGTTGTTGTCAATTGTGTGAACTTCTATCAGCTGGTGTGGATCGTCTATTGTGGATTCGCTAGACGAGTATCGAGAATCACTCGCCGCCTTCCACTCTTAACGCGCCTCGCACCTAATCCACCAACTCGATACTCTTATCATGGTTCGCTATTACTTATCAATGCACGCATTCTACGTGTCATGCTAGCGCACGAGACCTCGCTTCACGAGACGAAACTAACAAGGTTGAAACATGGTGATGTTTTGACCATATTAGTTGACTTTGTGGAAAAAGGCCGTGTGGGCTAGCCTTAGTACTATTCGTGGTGTAATCAGTTCAATCAATCGTCTATCACTCGCAACGCAACAATCGTCGCTTATCAATCTGTTGAAATCTATTGTCTATCGATGTTCGAATGTTACTTGGAAGTCATCGCAGGTGGTGTAATGTTAGGGTGCATGACATTGCTTCACAAGATAAAACTAATATGGAAACATGGTGTTTGTCATATTAGCAAGTCTTGTGGAAACGTGCCATGCGAACTTCGTGTGGAATCAAATCGAAATCTCATTTACCCGAATCAAAATCGTGTCATTCGTTGCCCAACCAAGCATACCATATCAGCGTTGTGCGACCGGACTACTCGCACCCGCTGCCTACGCTTGGTTTGCATCCAACTTATTTCTATTCAAAACTCGGTCTAGCACCTCATCGCTAGGATCAAGGGAATCGAAATTCTATCTGTGTCTTATCGGCACGCATGACACTGCCTCATGAAACAGAGTTAATATGGGTAAAGCATGGTGGATACGCCGCTGGTACTTCCTATATATAAGTGTTTTAACCATATCAACGAACTTTTGTGGGAAGGTGCCACGTGGGGCCCGATGTAAGTTATTTTTCCATACTATTAAGGAAAACCTATTTTTATAAAATTTTTACTAAAACCGTTGGACAAATGAAATTCCTTACAACATGGAGAAAACATTGAATCAGTTTGGCTCCGTGCCCAATGAAAATTTCATAAGTCCAATTCTTTTCTTAAAAACCTTTGCAATGACCGACAGGAATCTTCCCGAGAACGAGGGTTCGGCAGTCGAGTTCCGCTCGAACCCACGTTGTAGGAAAGTTTTCTTAAAACTTATTTTGCCACCTGATTCTTTTAAAATGTAAAACTCAAAACCTGTTATCAAATAACAAAACCCTCCACATAGCGCTGGTGTGGACATCAAAACGGTCGACACCGCGCCATGAGGAGATTTTTCTTAATTAACTTCGGAAATTAATCGAGTATTGGTAAGTTTAAAACGCTATAAAAATTGCTTTTTGTATGTGTTATCACTTCTAAATAATCGAATCGTATGCTCTCTCTATTTTCACTCGCCAAATCGTAATCGATCGCTCGTTATCTAGACGCTAATAATCTCTACTCTCAATCGCATCAACCCTTACGACCCTACTATTGGATTAATTTCGGGACGAAATTTCCTAAAGGAGGGGATACTGTAACAACCCGCACCTTCGCGCGTTGTTACTACTCGACACACTCGTTACGCCTAGCACCGGAGATTCGGATCATAATGTAATCATACCAATTTTATCGCTAAATCGAAGTATAATCGAATAATTACGCATATTCTATCGCTATTACAAACCTATTTTGCATAACACTCACGATGATGTCGAATATGGGCCTAAACTACCCTTCTCGATGAGCGTGAGGTGTCAAAATGTGAGTAATCAACGCTAACGAGGGTTATCGGGTGAGTACTATGACTCTAACCGTCATGACGATGATGGCAATATGAGTAAGTGGTGCCCCGATAATCATTGTGGCACATCACATCGAAGAACGCACTCGAAGGCACGCGTAACTCGATCACCGCACTGAGAATTGGATACATAAATACGTATATACGGCCCTTTTGTGATTAATTATAATAAGTAAATTAATAATTATATAAATATATAAAAATATGGCTTAAACCGTCGAAATCGCACCAAAAACGGGATCAAAAGGCTTCCGAACGGATCAATTCGATCAGGCTAGTCCAATTGGTCAGACCGGCCCAATCAGATAGGCCAGTCCGATCGGATGGACCAGCCGATCGGATGGACCAGCCGATCGGATGGGCCAGTCCGATCGAATGGGCCAGCCGATCGACTGGGCCAGCCGATCGACTGGGCCAGCCGATCGACTGGGCCAGCCGATCGACTGGGCCAGCCGATCGACTGGGCCAGCCGATCGACTGGGCCAGCCGATCCAACTGCTGTTTTGCCTTCCTTTCCCCTTCCTTGCCTATAAATACCCCTCCATTCCCTCCCAAACACTTGTGTTGCTGCTCCTAACCGACCAAGACGTTCCAGCCCTCAAATCTCTCGATTTCTTCCGATTCTTGTAAGTTTTCAACCCGAATCTTGTACTTTCTTGATCCAAATGCAATCCTTCATCTTTCTACCTTTCAAATCTCAATTTTTAACTGTGAAATCAACGGATTTGGGGTGTTCTAAGGTGATGTCACCATAAAGTTCTTCAAAGGTGATGTCATCCCATGAAGAACAACTCAGATTCGGATGATTTACATACGATTCTTCATGAATCTCAACCAAATCAATGTTTTTCTAATCAAAGGGCCACGGATTTGGGATGTTCGGATAGATTTCATCACAAAGTTCTTATGAACTTCAAGTGTTGACCTCATATCATCAAGAACAACTCAGATCCAGGGCATTTCCTAAGTAAAATCAAGGTTTTTACATCAGATCTAGTGATAAAATGATCGATTTCGAGTTAAACACGGAAAAACCGACAAAAACGACCAGTTCCGACGAACGGGGTGATTCCCGGCCAATGAAACAGGTTGGAATTGACGGGATTTCAGTTGCTTAACACCTCGTCGTAACGACTCGACCCAAAACGTCGAAAAACGCTCGAAAAATCATCGAAAACAGCCGAACAGGATGGCCAATCGAGTGGCCCAATCGATCGAACAGACCAGTCGATCGAGTGGCCCAATCGATCGAACAGACCAGTCGATCGAGTGGCCCAATCGATCGAACAGACCAGTCGATCGAGTGGCCCATTCGATCGAACAGGCCAATCGATCGAGTGGCCCATTCGATCGAACGGCCCATTCGATCGATCAAGCCGTCCGATCGATCAGGCCCATCCGTCCGATCGATCAGGCCCATCCGTCCGACCGACCAGGCCCACTCGATTGAGTGGCCTGTTCGACTGGGCCAGCCCAATTTCACCATTTTGTCCGATTTCAACCCAATTTTGCCGATTTCACGCAAATCGATACCGTTTAACGCATAGTAACCTATCACTCACGTAAATTATCTGAAATCAGGATATTCTCCGGCACCGGTTCCGCTAACCTAATCGAATACGCGCTGTGAGTATACTTGACCCCTTTTATCGAATTTTGGGTGTAACATACGTTCCATAAAAACCAAACTTATCAAACGAACGATTTAATTGGACTATTTATCACTTGCGAATAACTGTTTGCATAGATATACGTGATGCTAGTTGCATGTATGCTAGAACTTATACTCGTGACGTCCCACCAAGACTAGTATAGTACTATTTCGCCCGACGGGGTCTAGTTATGCCAGAGTCGAGCATCGAGGACTTAGCTGGTAGTATCAGTTTTGTGAGTATATATGTCGTGTATTACGTTTATGCATGTGGAAATTCGCAGCACTTTTAATCTATCATACTACACATATCAAACCTGTATACTCGCCAATACTTTTGTATTGACAAAGTTTTAACGTATGTTGCAGGTTTAGCCGAAGTTTACATCAAATCAAGCTAGGAAGTCTAGAAACTCATCTAAAATCTAGGTTGTCGGATTTGAATTGTTCGAGAGGACAAGAAATCTGTGATGACTTACGTGATTGTATTGTTTGTTAGTATGGGATGACAAATGTAATAAATATTATCGCAATATAGTTGTTATGGATTCTCTTGAGCAATCTGATTCGCCTAGTGCCGCGCCCCGATGATTCCGCCATCGGTTGGGGTGTGACAGATGGGGTGGGGGGTGCTCCTTGTTACCACTCTCCGGCGTGAGAATCAGTAATCTGCTTGGGAAGCAAAGTATGATAGTAGTAGTAGTAGTAGTGAGAGAGTTGTGAAGAGATACCTCAAACCTGGTTTGGGGTTGGTATTTATAGCCGATGAGTGAAGGAGGAGGAGGATGATGGACAGACTGACGACGTGCTGCACCTTTGCAGGTGTGTCAGGCTTGTCGGTTGTGGAGGTTACGCCACGTCAGTCTGTTACTTACGCAGCCCTGACAGATGACTGTCATTGGCGCTACTTGCACTGGTGTGTCAGTCCCACTTGTTGGGCGTATAGGATGCGGTGCGAGCCGCATCGCTGCCTGCGGTAACATCTGATGTTACTGCGTCCCTTGCTTGTGATCAAGAAATACGCGAGATGCGGTGCTAGCCGCATCATCGCCTGTGGTGACTGTTGCTGTTATCCAGCTTCCTTGTATTGATAGAAGTGTTCACTGGACGCGGTGCGAGGCCGCATCGCTGTGAATACTTTCGTTTTCATACACCAGATGTGATGCTATGCCGCATCACTCTACCGTTCTAATATTCCAGGTAAGTCTTCCTCCATCACTGGACAGATTGGATTCAACCTCTGTGTCGATGCGTTCCCGCATGGACATAAGTAGGTTGTTAGCTAATGGGGGTTTTGATAAGGGTAATGGTCACTCGCGGTCGATGCTGACGCAAGATCTGGGACCATACCCCTTCACTACATAACATGGTATTACACACTATACATTACTTTATTAAATGTAGAACAAAGATGAGACATTTTATAAGACATTATATACATTCGAATTTTTAAAAGTACATGCACATTTAATGCCAATCCATCACTTATAAACTTTATAAACCGAACACCTTTAACATTCAAAGAACAAACAAGATAGATGCATTATGCTCCTAAATCGCATAGTCCCGTCACATCTTTCAGGTAATTTCTGGTTACTTTAAAACCCGATCACGTTCATGTAATTGTTTTTTTTTTTCTATTTCTGTTAGTTTCTTGCTAGTCGATTTCATAAAATTCAGCCGTTAAAAAAATCTAGCTCCTTTCATATAGTTTGTAAATCCAGTGTCCCTTTTCTCAAAAGTCTTAATTGCAGTCTAATAATTTCACTAAAAACTATAATAACAACAATAATCACTAATTTTTCAAACATGTATAAATCAAAGTTTAATATCTACACCACTTTTGTTTCTTTTTTATGTCAATTATTATTTAAGGGGGAAGTATTTATGTATATATAAATAATTAATAATTGATGTAGTTTTGATTTTAGGGTATGGTCAATAATCACTTTTTATTATCTCCAACCATTATTCATCCAACCTTTTGCACACACATGAACGTGCTAAAAGTGGCTTAGATAGTCTTCATGCCCATTATAAACGATACCTTTTTACATACTTTTCACATATATAAAGTCAGAATCCTTTTTTGTTCACAAAATAAAAATAAAATAAAATTATAGCTACTGTTTTAGATCAAAGTAATGATAGTTAAAAACGATCGTCAAGGAAGATGTCGGGATAACTGATAGTGATGGTTGAGAATGCTAATATATATAATCATTGAATGATTGAAAGAAAACTAGAACGTGTTCTAAACATTATTTTGGCTCTAAGAAGATAAATAATTTGATAATTTGATATCATTACATACATATATATATATATACTAGGTTATGGCCCCGTGTGTTACACGGGTTGATTAGTGAAAATGATATAATTTATTATTTGTAAATACTTATTATTTTTAATCTATTCTTGATAGTTTTGATTGAACATACATGATAAATTCATAGGTTGTCATTAATAACATTGAATTTCAGGACAAACCTTTTAATAACAATGAATTTCATGGGATAAACATCCTAAAATTATATAATAAAAAACAAAGTCATTAAAATTCACACCAAGAAAACTTGGAAAAAGTTGAATTAAAGAAAGGAATATTGGATTTTAATAATCTTAGCTATTCGTCGTCGGCCGCTAACAGTTCCAATTTCGAAAATGACCATTGGCCGTCCCAGCTATTAACATATTGGCTTCCAATAGAACCTGACTAACAGAACTTTAACGTTGTTAGTTTTCGATCGCCAGAAAAACGTTTTTAGCCAGAAAAAAGGTTCTAAAAGGTCCGATATAAGGTTACAAAAGGGTTTGGAACGAAAATATTGAGTTTTCTGGCAAAAATCCTATGTATTCTACAAGTTGAATAAATGTAATTTTGTATATCATTAAAAATCCCTTGTGTATTATTTTTTAAAAAGTCTCGTTTATTATACGGGTTAAATAAATATACTTTTATATATGTTATTCTTTATTTAAATCTTATGAAAAAATACCCAATTCATTTTGTGTTCTTAATAGAATAAATTGATTAAAATAATAAAAATTACAAAAAAGTATATTAAACTGTTTTATTATTATAGTTTGTTTTATGCGATTAACAGAATAAATTGATTAAAATAATAAAAATTACAAAAAGTATATTAAACTATTTTATTATTATAAGTTTGTTTTATGCGATCAATCTAGTTGTTTAGGGTAAAAGATACAAAGATAAAATTTAGGGATTAAAAATATATATTTTTTATTTAAATCTTATTAACAAATATTATCTATATCTATTTATTTAGGAGGGAAAAAATTATTGAGATCATCTTATAGAGTGCCATGTGTCATTCATATGATTTACTTTATTATATGTATAGATATATATATGTTATTTAGAGTAAGGTTATTGTACAAATGAGCTTAATATACTAAACGTGAGAAACGAAGAAAAGATTTTATTTTTTTGAAATTTTTTCCCATCTTAGTAAGCACGTAATTTAGTCCAAATCTTAAAAGAATCGTGTGTTTATACTCTAGTGGTGTAATTGTGTGTAATTTCTCTACTAGGGTAAATAAATGAAAAAAATGTTTTATTTTTACATTTTTCAAGTAAACATCAACCGTAAGTATTTGGAAAAAAATATATATATTTCAAAAAAATTATTCCTTCACTTCTCACGATTAGTATGTTAAGAATCATTTGTATTTGATCTTCACTCATGTTATTTAATAGTGTTGTTTTTAATTTGAAATTAGTGTTCTTAGGTGGTAGAGTGTTTACTAGCGGGTTCAACTAGTTCGTAATCGCAGGGTCTAAAGCTTTCTTTAAAACTTATGATTTTTTAGTAGAGTGCTTACTAGCGAGTTCAACTAGTTCGTAATCGCAGTTTTGAATTTTTTTTTTTTAATAAACTAGCCAACACTTGTTTATAAATTAACCAAACTAGCAAAAATCATCTTTACATAGAAAGGTTAGTTTCATGACTTCTTTGTCACTTGTAATTTAATTTACTATATATGAAGAAATGATCTATTATAAAAGTTTGATAATTTAATTAAAAAAGTAGAATGAAAATAACAGATCATATAAACTTACGATCTAAAATCTTGAGTGACCCTTAAGTAAGAATTTTACTTATGCTTGAACAGCTCATACAAAAACAAGTTATGGTCCTTATACCCAAACGTAGCGATTGTAGATTGTCTTTAAAGTTTGCATTAGATCTTTACCAAAAATTGTATAATATGATAGCGTGTGTGTATATAGATATATTATTGGGATATGAATATTCAATTTTACCCTTGATGAATTACGTCACACTCTATTTTATGTTATGTTATGATGAAGGACAGGAAATGGGTTGTTAGTGTTACCCTACAACTTATAAATGAATGTCATGCATGGTGTCATATATCGTGGCATTATCTGCAAGGAGAAAGGGGACCTACTTTTAATATCAAAGTTGGTGTCTCTTTATTTATTATAGGTATTTATTTGAAGTATTAAGTTGGTGTCTCTTTATTTATTATAGGTATCTATTTGAAGTATTTCTTGTAAAATATGAACGTTGGAGTATATCCTGTATCTTAAAAGAATATAAGATACAAGAATATAAGTAGGATAAAAATATAACCTTATAAAATTATAAGACTTTAAGTATATAACTATGATACAATTTTTTAAAACATATTTTTGACTTTTAAACTAGCTACACCATCTTGATTTCTTCTTTATTATATATAACTAGTATTAAGTGCCCCCGCGTTGCGGCGGGGGCATAAACTGTGCCAAGTAGCACTAATGCTACACAACTACCAGTGACCAACAACACCGAAAAAACTCGTAAAAACAAAATAAACAAAAAGGAAAAATAACACCAAACGAAAAGCATATGTAAAATCGTTGAATCACGCATGCCCGTTGCGGCATGATAATGCGAAGAAATTAGACTGTAACGTAAAAACAGAAAAGAATAACTAAGTCGATCTAAGATCACGCGCATTGCGACGAACCTGTCAAACAGGAAAAAATAGACACGTTGTGTCAGTCCTATCAAACGGAAAAAACAGACGAAAAAATGTTGAAACTCACACGCACGTTGCGGCGTGTTCACTCACAAAATTAGAACGAAACGTAAAACAAAAAATTTGCAAAAGATAAAAAATACGGGGATAAAAGTTGAAAATAAAAATATGTTGGGGTTAAATTGCAAAACATAGAAAAAGTTGTTTTAAAAGGAAAAAAATAAAACTAAAGATGTTAAAATGCAAAAAAATGAAAACAATAGGATTAAAAGTGAAAACTCAAATTTTTTTTTTGAAAAACTCCCTAAGCTTATATTACAACCCACTAAAGCACTAACATGTTACAAATTTATAGTATGGTAATGGTAATATATCATATATGTCTATATTTATACTATATTGTAATACTAGAACAAAAATATAATTTTATAAAATTTATAAGACTTTAAATCATATATAACTTTTAAAACAAACTAGATTTAAGCTACCCGTGTTGCGGCGGGGGCGTAGAACTATGCCAAATAGCACTAATGGCACACCACCGTCAGCGACTACCAACACTGAGTCGATCCAGGACCCGTGCGTTGCGACAAATTTGTCAAACGAAAAAAAATAAATGTAAAACATTGAACCACACATGCATGTTGCGTCGTGTTAACTCGTATAATTTTGAACGAAACAAAAAAAACGTTAAACGACACACGCACGTCGCGCCGTCTTAACTCGCAAAATTTAGAACGAAACGTAAAACGAAAATTTGCGAAAGATGAAAAGTATAGGGACCAAAGTTGAAGGTAAAAATATTGTGAGGTTAAATTGAAAATAATATAGCTTTTGAGTTAAAAGTGAAAAAAAAAAACAATTTATATGGGTTAAAATTGCAAAACATAAAAAGCTTTTAGGTTAAAGTTAAAAAATCAACCTTTTTAAAAAAAAAAAAAAAAAAAAAACCCAAAACATGAATTACAACACCTTATGCACAAAATTGTTCCTAATTTATAGAATGTAAATGTAAATGGTACAATTTTTTAAAATATACTTCTAAATTACACGAAATAATATTTAATCTACTCTTGCTTGGGATTAAACCCAAGACCCGAGAGGCAAAAGCCTCTACTAAGTGAGCTGTCCTCACATGATTTTTAAATGACCATAACTTTTTCATACGTTAATTTAAAAAAAATACACCATGAAAGAGAGCGTTTTATTCTATTTAATTTTAGCATGATATCGTCGGAGTTTTTTTAACTTAAAAAAAAAATTACATGTTACGTGATCACCCCTGAATGTGTTTCTCGTCGCACCGCTCTGACACCTCACTGTTGTGTGTGTTATTAAGTGGATAATTGTGAGAACTGCATAACATACTTACACGAGAGGTATCAATGACAGAACTGTGTTCTGGTACACATCATAGCTAGTTAAACCAAAAGGTATAAATATATAAAAAGAAAATTACAATCACTATTGATAATGTTATGAAGGTAAACCATGTATATAGATGGAAAGAAACGTTTAATAATCATGTGTTTTCAACTTAAAGATATATTAAGGCAAAGATATGATGCTAGCAAAAGAACAACCAAAATTCACGAAGTTAAACATTCTTTTCCACTACTAGGAGGTGATCCGTCACAAATGAAAAATAACAGTCGCTAAAATCTATTCAATTACATCTCCAACGAATACTAGAGACGGATTTCGTTGGTTACTGCATATATATGATCAACATGAAAAACTTTTGTCGTCAACCCGTCGCTAGTCTGCTACTAATTAGACATCTTAAAAAATCAAATAATCAAAAATTTTCTCATAATAAACTGACATATATGTATATACACACACTCAGGGAAAGGTATAAATGAGAACATTAAATATTGTGAGAACCGTGAGACTGAATGAAAAAATCACAAGAACTTGATCAAAGAAGATTCAAATTCAATTTTTTTTTTTACAGTTTTCATTATCATTTGAATACAATATTAGAAATTTGATTTACACCTTTAAATTTACGTGAATTCGTAAATAAAGAAAATTTACACATGTGTAAATTTATTATATTTAGTTATTTATACATGTGTAAAAAATCTAATAAAAATGATTTTGTGAGGATCATCATCATCATACTCAGTAAATTCCACCAATAGCAAAACTAAGGTAGGGTCTGAGGAGGGTAAGATGTAGACAGCCTTACCTCTACTCCGTAGGAATAAAGAGGCTGCTTCCAGTGAGACCCCCGACTCGATAGTAGTTTTGCATCAAGCCTTGGACATAAGGCACATAACACTCAGCAATTGAGACAACTGCCGATTAGTGCATGTACCCCCATGTCTTTCGGCTATCAGCGCCACCACATGATGTATGATTAACCATCCCCCTCTTTTAACGTTATTTTCACGAAATTAGTAAAATAACGTTAAAATTAGTGCACTTTCACTTTTGCCCCCCGAGCGCCTACACATATATACATTATATGTGCATACTGCAAGCGGGCGTAATTTTGAGAGGATAAATGAATTATTTAATGTTGTAAATTTTTTTTTTTTTTTTTTTTTTTGATGTTGTATTTAATTACAATGAGGTTTGTATTAAAAAAAAAATAATTTTGATTGGTTTTTTCTTTCGTTTTCACGGTTCTCGCAATATTTAGCGTTCTCAAAATAACACTCCCCTGTATATATTTTGAAGCTCAAATTTGGGAATGAATCGATAGGCCAAATATGGGATTGAGTTGGTTTCACGACATAATTAAGAAGCATGGTATTTATTATAATAATAGATGATGACTTTTTTGAATTTTGACCGAATGTATTTTAAAAATTAAAATAAACTATGTTGAATTTTGACCGAATTTATTTAAAATAAAATATGTTGGCAGTGGATTCTATGAATTAGCAGCATTGCCGATGTTATGAAGTAGCTAACATGGCGGTACCGGCGGCGAAGGGGCGGAGCAGAGGGCGGGGCCGGCCACTGTGTAAATCTGCACTGTCATTTTGCATGTGCATGTTTCTTCTATCTCTATTTCAACCTCATATCAAAACTCCCTCCTGTCTCTTTGTCTAGGGTAAACTCTTATTATTTTATTATTGTTTAAAAATTATATGTTTGGTTCAAATTTTTCAATTATATTTTTGTCTAACATGAATACATGATGATGATGTCGTATATATGCAATATATGTAAATACTCCCTCCGTCCTATTAAAAGTGTCATATTTTGAATTTTCAAAGTCTTTATTTATAAACTTTGACTTTAATTATATATTTTTTGTGTTATATAAAAATTGATGAAAATTAACCCGATAAAAACACTTGTAAAACACATTCAAATCATATAACTTTCATCAAGTATTATCTAACACAAACAAAATTATTTAAAGTCAAAGTTTATAAATAAAGACTTTGAAAATTCAAAATAGGATACTTTCAATGGGACGAAGGTAGTATATTTTTTTACATTAAACTAAATATATATATATATATATATATATATATATATATATATATAACAATATTTTAAGGATGACAACTTGATTAATTATCTTATTGCGCTACATCAATCATTGCACAAATTATTTTTATCTTCCAATTGAGGGTTATAAAATTGGTAAAAGTGTCCTCTTATAAACTGTTATAAAAGGGTCCTAGTATTCATACACACAACTGGATCTTTTAATCCCTAATATATGTCTCATATATGCGTACACGGGTGTATATGTGAGTGGTATATGCTTTGTTGGGTGAGGTATCTATATACGACTCGTATATTATAATTCATGTAAAAAAGATATAATACGGTTTTTATATTTCATGTAAAACAAGGATATATACAACTCGTATATTTGTATACGAGATTACGAGTCATGTATACTTATACGACTCATATACTTGTCAAGGTGTCGAAATTCTATCAGGGGTATGCCATTATCGTGGCCCTTATTCATATTGGTAAAAGTGCCCCACTTATTTTTTAGAGTGAATTTCAAATTTTGTCATTTATCAATTTATACTGAATTTCAGACGATGTCCTTTATCTTTTAAATTGTCGAATCTTGTACTTAATGTTTCTTTAGCCATAACCATGTAATACATGTACTTTTCCTTTTCATATGTGAAATTAGGTGGCTGACCATGCAGTAAATTACAAGTTTTGTCCTTTATGTATGTCCCAAATTGCAGGCGCTGTCCTTTATCTTTAAAATTGATGAGTTTTGTCCTTAATGTTTGCAAATCTTGCACGTTATGTCCTTTATGGCAAACCCAGTTATATTTTTCAGTTAAATGAAGGCATGTGCAGGGCACATGAGGGTAGAAATGTCATTTTACCTCTTAAGGGGCTATCAAGTAAATAACTTATATATAAGGGACTATATATGTAAAAATATTATAGAATAGGATATAAATTAAAAAACCTAATTAAAAAACTCTCTCTCCCTGTCCACGCCTCTCCATTCTCCCTCTCTCTCAAAACCTAAAAACCTGAAACAATTCATCTTTAAAAGTTGCTGAAGAAGATCGAACAATTCATCTTTAAAACCTATCATACGCCTCTCCATTCTCCATTCTCCCTCTCTCTCAAAACCTAAAAACCGACCCATCTTCACCTCTCCTCTCTGATCGATAGTTGTAGATTGTTCAGATCAGAAGTTGCTGAAGAAGATCGAACACAATTCGCCACTTTCATCACCGTCATGTTCGGCCACCGCGGCGATTTTCTCCACTCCCACCACCGCCACCGTTGCCATCGCCGCGTCTCCGCCCCAACTCCATCTCAACCAGATCTTCACTTGGGTAAACAGGTGCCTAATTTTCATTTGGGTAAACAGGTCACTTATTTTGAATTCGAGTGAACTTGATTTATAAGATCGATTTATATGGGAATCTGAATAGTTTGAACGATTAGGGATTTGTGTATCTTTGTAGCACTGTTCTTTTTTTGTTTTTTTAGCAATTTGGGTGGTGGTGGCCGTAGGTGGTGGCGGTTGAGATAAATAGAGAGGGGGGTAGAGAGACAGGTTGTGGTGGTGTTGATAAAAGGATCTGGCGGTGATGAAGGAAATTGGGGCATCGGTGAGTATTCATGAAGATGGATAGATCTGGATTCCTTGTTCTTGTTTGATGAAGATTAATGGTGATGTTGAAGTTATTGATTCCTGTGATGAAAATTATTCATGAAGATGGATAGATCTGTGTGGTTAAAGTTGTGAATTTGCAATTTGATAAAGATGGATAGATCTGGATTTCTTGTTCTTGTTTGATGAAGATTATTCATGAACTTGAACTAGATGAAGATTGTTCATGAATTTGAAGATCTGGGTTCTTTGTTCCTGTTTGATTAAGATGAAATTTGATGGAGATTGTTCATTATATGGTCCGACAGTGGTTGTGAGTGGTGGTGTCGGGGTGGGAGTGGGTGATGGCAGATGGTAGGGGGAGGTGGAGGTGACTGGTGAGGGTGGGTGTTTTAGAGAGAGAGAGAGTAGAGAGTGGAGAGAGAGGTTTATATATAATTTTTTTATTTTCTAAAACCATTTTTAAATAAGGGGAAAGACAAGTGGGAGGTGAAATGACATTTCTACCCTCATGTGCCCTGCACATGCCTTCATTTAACTGAAAAATATAATTGGGTTTGCCATAAAGGACGTAACATGCAAGATTTGCAAACATTAAGGACAAAACTCATCAATTTTAAAGACAAAGGACAGCGCCTGCAATTTGGGACATACATAAAGGACAAAACTTGTAATTTACTCTTGGATCTATTACCACGATCCTTATCAACTTGCAACAACAATTTTTTTTTTAACTTAGCAAAAACAAATTTCAATCCCAAGACAACAAATTCAAATCTTCATTGTTTAGTCATCAATGGCTATTTCAGTTCCAGCTAATCAAACTTGTTTCAATAATCTCAAGTGTAACATGCATGCATTGCACCTGACTGCTTTTAACGTACCTAAATGAAACATCCATCCTACCAAAGAACGAAATCCATGGCAACTTTAAATGTAAAAGGTGCTTCGTGTAATTGTGTAATTACTTTCTTATATAAATAAATAACGAAATGTGTGTAATTTTGTCTCTATTTTTATGCATGAGCATTCACATCCAGCCCCCTAAAATTATACATACATTCCACTAAAAAACAACTCCTATATCAATATATTTCCACTAAAAATAAATATTTTTTCTTTCTCCTTTTCAATTAAATAATATTTTTATACCTTTATCATTACATTTTTCTCTCTCCTTCACTCACAACCACTTTCAATATATATTAAAAAATTATAGTGGGTGAACAGTGTCCCCCAAATATACAGATGAACAGTAACGTTTTCTCTCTCCTCCACTCACAACCATTTTTTGTACTCTTTATATTTTAAAAACCCAACACTCACAATTTAGTTCTTTGGATATGAATGCTATATCAATGTTTTACTCATGAAAAAATTAGTCAAAAAGTGGCTTTTTTAACTTTGTACACAGAGTTATACTGTACTATGTAACAATGGTTGATATAATTATAATTTTGGGGGTTTGTGATCTCCTTGAAGAGAGATTCACAATTAACTAGGAAGTGTGTAAAATGTAGCCAAAACAAATGAGATTCATTATTATTTTTTTTTTTGAAAGAAGATAACTTATTTCATTCCAATCATCAGGGCAAATTACATAAGGATAGCAGGTAGACGAGCAACAAACTGCGTCGCCATCTCTTTTTGAATAGAAAACTCTAATCTACTAAAAACAAAGCCCCGCCCCTGAGGGGTCGAAAAGTTGCTATGGACTACACGCTGAACTCTAGACAAGAACCGAACTGCCTCCGGCGCCAAGGAGCCGAACGTGTCAAACGCCAGGGGGACAAAGGCATGCTGATTATCCTCAGAAGCTTTCGCGTGCTTTTCCACCTTCTTTAACTCTGCTTTCAGTACCGCTTGCCCCGCCACAAACCCATTTTCCTGGAAACCGGCTAGTGGGGATACACCTGTGAGATCGACACAAGCATGTTTCCCGCCCTCCCAACCAAAAACTAGCACGTCACCTGGGCGTAGGGTGGATCTCCCCTCCAACGGGTCTGTAAGAAAATTAACCGGTGCCTCTTTCTTCGCCGAGATCCCTGCTCGTCTGAGAATATCCATTAACGCGTCTCGCACAAAGTCATGGCGATACTTAAACCCCGGCAACTCTCTACAGTGTAACGCATGCTCCCCGTATTTATCCAGGCATGCTTTACGGCAGACTGGGCAAGTTTCATCATTCGGGAACATGGGGATCATCAAACGGTACTTAAGGATTGACCGGTACTCCACCGCTGACATACGTTGACCCAAACCTTCAATAGGAATAACAGTTAAGAAATCCTGAGCGTGAGGCCTCTGTAGGCATTCAATGACGACTTTCTGGCGGGGTGACAAATGGAAATCTTCTTCCAAACTTTGTGCGATTCGACAACAAAGGGCATTCGCCAAAGTTTTTTGTGGCTTTTTGGGGCGGTGTCATTGTTAGAGAAACCGCCGAGATCAAAGTCAGGTAGAGATTCATGCAAACGTTCCAAGGCGTTGGCATAATCCGGATCATTGTTAGCAACCCCACTGTTACGTAAGATGTGGTCCTGCAACTCCCAAGATTGAGACCTGGAAGCCACAAAGGCATAGGCAGCCACATCCCGGGCCGAGAGAAGGCCCCCACCAAGCCTCAATGGCAAGGTCACGATTCGCCACTGTAGATCACCAAAAAAAGGACCCCCACATACGACAATGTCTTCTATTGCCTCCCGAAGACCTTTATCAAAACATGAAACAGCATCATCCACAAAGGGGGGCTGGCAAGTTCGCAAACCAAATAGCAACTTTGCAACCCCCATACAAGATCTAAGCAAGAGGAGTTTGCTTTGAGGATCCCGCAACAAGGGAAGGCGTCCCATAATGTCAACAGCACGCGTTGCCCTCTTAGCCGTTAGACCACTAATAAAACTGGCATCACGGCTGACTACCCCTCCTAGCAGTTTGACACCTTTCTCCGGCCTCCCAATCTCACTGGGGAAAAGCCCTGGCCGGACCTTCACGCCGTTGCATGTCGGGCAAAATACTTCAGTTTTTCTAATATTAAGTCGTAGCCCCAAGGCTGGACCTTCCGAACCGATGATGTCGAGAGCTTTAGCAACCTGAACAGCGTCCCCGATAATTGTCCCGTCATCCAAGTACCAAGCATGGAAGGGGAGTTTACAGTTTTCCTGAATATACGTGGGAAGTCGAAGCTACAATGAAAGAAAAGTACCCCTATTTATTTGAGTAAATCTCGGGTCGAGATTTATTTTAAGGGGGTGAGGATGTAACACCTCGAATTTTTGTGTCCAATGATGTGTTAACACGTGTCATTTGATTACACGTGGCATCTATAATAAATAAAGGACTAATTTTGACAAACCTTGAAAGTATATAAATTCGAGGGTTATAAATGTCAACAAGGGTAATATACTGTATAGTAACCCTAAATAAATGCTTGTACCTTCAAACGAATAAATCATAAATCGTACGGAAGCGAAACGCGGAAGAAAGTGAGAGATTACGAACTACAGGGGTTAACTGTGTCAACATGTTTAATTATACCTCTGAGTGACCCTTTAACGTTCCCAAGGCTTCGTAACAGTATTATACGCTCACTAGAATATACTGTATAAATTCCGCGAAGCTCCGTCTTAAAACGAAAGAGTTATACTCAAATTCGTATGAGAAGGATTAAAAGCGTCAACAGTGAAAGTTAAGGCTTTCCAATATAATTAATAAATAAACCGGGGACTTTATAATGCGGGTAAATAACACGAGGCCCCTATCGGTAAATAACCGAGGGCCAAACCGCAAAGTTACCCCTTCAAACCCGAAAGGTCAGGTAAATCATTACGAAAGATTTCGTTATTAATTACCAGGATTTCGTAATCATGACAAAAGATTTTAAAAATCTGAAAAACAAACCTCTCGCGACCCGCGTGAAGTTTAAGCTTAAGTTGAGGCGGGCCGCCAGCCTCCTCAATTACGCGTCTGGTATTTAGATCCCAGGCGGCCCGCATTATAAACGCATGGAACTTCCATGCGGGCCGCATTAGACGCCCAGATGCAGAATTGTTGTAACTACTTGACCTTTGGACCATTTGAACGACCAAACACCAATCAATGAGGCATGGGTGCCCCCTACTCGACCCATAACCCTCTAATACACCTGCCATTCATCCAAGGGCACTTGTAGAGTTGTGTGTAATGATCTTGAGCCATGACATTTGCTATAAATAGCACTAGTAAGTTCATAACATTCACAACATCAAAAACACACATCTCTGATCATTGCAAGAGCTCTCAAGTCCTTTTCTCTGCTCCATAACACAACTTCTGTAAGTGATCTAACCCTTTGTGGTTTCACATTTCCTTAGTAAATGGCTAAGAACCAAACTGTCGTAACTACGGTTTGACTTTACAATAAATCAGTAATGGTTCAGTCTTATGACGAATCAAAAGTGGTTATGAGTTGGTATTTATGTGGGTAATAAACCTCTAAAATGGTTCCCCCTGATCACCACTCTAACTATGTCAAATGTCGAGTCAAACGTGCGGTTAAAAAGTCAACAGAAAGCTATTTTAGCGATTTATGCATAATCTGTAATGTATATGTTATGGAACCTGTTTTGACAATCATAAAACATGATAATAAGTATAAAAACCTGTTTGCGCTCGTTTGAATCGACCATTTGCTATATTGAACCGGTTCGGAGCCGAATGTCGCAAAAGTTTGACTTTTGCTTTGACTTCAGTTCTGACCCGTTTTAGTGAGGTATAAATATACCTTAGGACTCTCTTAGGACCAGGTCACATGTTGGTATAAACCTCTGTGGTCGGTTCATGAGTTATCCGAGTCTTTTGCGCAATTCCGTCATTCGCCTAAAAAGTTGACCGTAACGGCCTTTTAAAATTAAAACGAGTATTTCGGACACGTGGACGGACCAAAACCTTGCTTATTAAATTATAAGCATGTCCTTAAAGTTTCACGTCAATCCGAGGTCTAGAATGAGAGTTATGCTAATTAGCGCAATTTAAATAAACTTTAGTAATTAACGGCGCAATTAGCGTAACGCCTATCTAAACCAAGATTTCGTCACCAAATCTTTTACCCACTGTATTAAAATAATATTTTGGGAATTTTAAAGATTTTTAATAAATTTTACCTCGCTCATAACCTGCGGTTATGGCTACGGTTCGGTAATTACCGAATATGCCCTTTTCGGCCAAAACATGAGTTCTACAAGGTCTTTTGACCCGATTCCAGTTGCTAATGGTTTTAAATAATAAATAAGGTATTTTAAGCTTTATAAGCTGTTCGGGAAACTCAGATTTCCTGTAGAACTTGAAAAGCCCT
The DNA here is from genome assembly GCF_002127325.2 of Helianthus annuus. Classification (NCBI taxonomy): domain Eukaryota; kingdom Viridiplantae; phylum Streptophyta; class Magnoliopsida; order Asterales; family Asteraceae; genus Helianthus; species Helianthus annuus. The sequence continues at coordinate 2,260,053 of NC_035444.2, forward strand.
TTTAAAGTCTTTAAAATGACCGAAAAGCCCCTACGGGGCATAATATTAACTTAAACTCGTTACGGGCGTCACGGAAGGTATCCTACTGATACCACAACCCATTTAAGGCATATTGACTTAGGAAATAAGCGTACGACTCTCATGGTTAACCGTTTCGCCAATTGCGCGCACGGTTCGGCTTATGAAACTAGTTTTCATACATTAGCCGATACGGGTCAAATAATATCATTTTGAACCCTAAAATCCAGAGTGTGAACCATTAACCCATATAGAACAAGTCTCTGAACTTGTTGGGACAGAATCACACTCCATTCTCGGTTTTCGCCTTTTCGCGCGATTAAACCATATCTATATATATCGGAACCAACCGGTCTAGGCTACGGCCATTATAACGACTCGTTAGGATTCCAAGAGGTTAATTAAAACCTTCGTTCCAGATTAGGAGCCCCAGTAAAAGCTATCGGTGATTTAATCTAACTAAGGATTAATACTTGCAAAGGTAAATACTTTAACTTATTTCCCCTATATGGGCTTGGGTTACGGTATATTAATACCGCTTGATTGAGCATTATATAATTCCATCGCTTAGGTGGTTAATTGATTAAATATGATCGGCTCATTTAAACAGTTTTGTTGCTTATAAGCCTTTGGGGGGTTTAATGACCGTTGTCCCGGATATCCTTGGCATCATTTTACGAAATGGACACGACCATCGACATCCCGGTGTAGGCGTACACCCGGTATAAAGTGTCGACATTAAAAATTAAAAGACGTAACCGTTGGTTTTTATACTACGGTTTTACGCAAACGTGGTGTGTCTATAAATCTTTAACCCGGCACGACCCGGGCTACTGAACGCATAAAAGAACATGTAAAACGTTCACAAGATTTTATTATAATTTTCCCAAGTTATAAAAGAGTTTGTGCCTTGTGCATTCAAATCAATTTTAATAAACATTTTTAAATGTGTCAGTTGAATGTATTTACCAGTGTAAACTGACGTATTTTCCCCAAAAGATTAAGTGCAGGTACGGAGGTACCTAAACGTAAATTGGCTGGTATTAGCTCCCTAGCGTCGTGATAAGTCTCGCAAGCTTGATTGCAGTATCTGATGGAACAATACTTTATGTTTATTTACGATCCACTGTGGATATTCAACTTCTGTAACACGTTGATATTATCACCAGAGGTTGAAATATATATTTATCTTATGCTTCCGCTGTGCATTATATAATTGTGTGGTTTGACTATATTGTTGCCAACATCGTCACGGTAATCCCCCACCGGGCCCACCGGTGAGACACGTGGAAATCGGGGTGTGACACAAAGGTTTACCACTTCAGTGATGGCAGTAAGCAGTCCCGAGGCCGTAGCCGACCCTTCGCCGCTAAGAGCGTCCAACAGGTGTTGGGCCCGCAAGCCATCTCGCCCACAAGATGTCCCATTCGGGAAAGATTTCACACACCTGTGCACGCAGTCTTCATCCACGGATAACGCAGGTTGTGAAAGAGGAGTTGGAGGGAGGTTCGGGGGCTTGCATGGTAGATTCCCCCCGGGGAGCAACCCCACTGGAACACAACACCTTAACTGCAGCAGTGAAGTGACCATCACTCACTTTCCTGAGACATTGCTTGATGTTGGGGCTAACCTCCTCAGCTATCTCCCGTTGTGCCTCCCCCCCACGCATGACCCCTTCTCCAGTATCGGAAAGGAGGGAATTGACCAAAACCTCAAAACCAGAGCCCTCCTTCCACATAGCTAAGGCCCGCAAAATACTATCACATTGCAAGGATTTTCGATTACCCGACCTTCGCTCTTGCCTCGAAGACGGCTTAACCACCCTAAGGGTACAACGAGGTAAGAGCAAGAGTTTGACCCACTTTCGACAGTCCCAGGGGAAGCTACTACTTTATGGATGGCACCTGTCAAAGCTTGTGCAAATGCCAAACGACAGCTTGGGGGGATGCTCTTAACAGTTCGAACCGGAAGGGATATTGATGCACAAAATAATATGGTTAAAATGAATTTGTTGTGAGAAACAGGTAGGAGCTTGTCCCACGTATGAATATCTATAAACCGATACCAACTTGTTTGGCAAGCATATTTGGTTGTATATTACTTCAAATTATCGCAACCCCTCCCCCTAATCACCCGGGAACGAGCGGTCGCGACCAGTATTAGTGGTATCGGTGTTTATCAATTTTAGCAGCGGAAATTACATCAGGACCGTAGTTACGAAATATTTTATCAGAGTAAAATACCACACTTTTATAATATTAAACACATGAAAAATTCCCAAGTTTCAAGTACACACATTTTGATAGGGATAAATCCTATTTTATTTAGTAAAACATCTTCTTTATTTTAGGTAACTTTATAGCCACTTTTCCAAGCCTTCAGTGCTGTCCAGCTGGCTTCTATTTGGCTTTCACATTTTGTTACCTGAAACGCGTTTAAAAACATTTTGTCAGTGGGAAATACTGGTGAGCGAATCCCAATTTAATCAAGATAAGTTTTATCAGTTTTACAGTATTGAGGGCGATCTCGCAATTACATTTGTTTTCGTCTACTTTAATTACCACCCACGGTACTGTCAACCTGACTTGTGGTCATGTTACTACTCACAATGTAGTTGTATACAAAACCCCAACATACGGACGATAATTGTAGAATATAAATACTCAATCACTGTTTAATATAAAGTAAATCATTTGAGGTTTTGTAAAAACAGTTTGCAAAAAGGAGATTACTCACATTGCTAACTTAGGGTTTTCCTTTGTGATTTCCTGGTGATTATCTATTAATTACACAATGCACACGCGTTAGTATAATAACTCAATATTTACATTAGTTATACCCTCCCCGAGAAAGAACTCCAACGACTACGTCGGGCAGAATCTCGACAGCCGTTACGGAGCACCAGATCAATCGGGCAGCGTATCTAATACGTAACCAGGGGTTAAAATACTTACAACGAGGCAAAGCTTCACTACTTTAGTGGGTATAATGTCCGGTATAATTGCTATACTACAGAAATTTTGAGAGAGAAAGTTGTGTGGAGCGATTTGTGAACTGAGGCCAACAACCTCTATATATAGTGCATGATCAACACTTTTTCGCGGCCCGCGTAAACCACACAAGGGGCCTTCGCGCCCCGCGGCCTTGTCGGGTCACGCGCATAGACTCGCCACGTGGCAGCACCGGGTGAGGCTGCGTAGCCAGGTTGTCGCGCCCCGCGTAAGCCGAAGGTTAAGCCTTCGCGACCCGCGAGCGACACCAGGATTTTGTTTTTATTTAAATTAATTAAAATTAAAGTTATTTAAGGCCAATTCTCGTATACGGGATGTAATTTAGGACGTATAGGGGTATTCTAAATATTTTTAGGGTGTTAGAAATAATTTTAGGAGGGTTGTTATACAAATCATGCGAACATGCAGTAGTAAAATCTTCGAACTTTTGCATATGCACACACGAAATTCGAATGAAAATCCTCATGTTTGCACATCTAGAATCAAAGAGCAACGAGTAGAGACTAGAAGGCAACGCACATACTTGTCTAGAGCATCTGATTGGTCTTTAGGTTTATCCGTAAGTTGCGCCTTACGTAATCTGGAACCACAAATTTAACCATTTTGTTGTTGTTGTTTATTATTAAACCATTTAGATTAGTTAAATATGTTAACTAAATGATAGGATTCTTTGCTTTGTTATGAGTTTAAATTAGTATTAAAGACGTTCAATATCCAACAATTAAGACATACTCTTTTCATATCAAAGTTCAAGCATAGTTAGTCATTCTAGCATTCGACTGTTGTACCATAAGAGAAAAACACTCAGATGAGTTTAAAAATTTATCTAAACATGACTATGTCAAACACGTAGCCTCGATTGTTATGTTCTACATATTCAATTGTTTTCTATTTTTTTCTGGTTGTAAACCGTATCTAAACTAATTGTATTTTAATTTGTATTTTCCTATAACTTCATTAGATGATGGTAAAATCATCAAAAATAATAAACTAATACGGTACAATGATTGATATATATATATATATATGTATATATATAGTATTGCTAGGTTGCTATTGATAGTTTTTTTGTTATTATCTCTCCCGACACACTTTGTTGCCAAGCCAAACCTCCATACCTCAAAACACTATTCATTTCCTACATTGTTAGAAAATTATGATTGTCTTTACCCAAGTTTTGTAGAAATCAATGAATATCGACAATAGTTGAACAAAGTTCACTAGTTGAGTATGTGTGCAGGTGTGTTATGTAGCAAAATAATGTATAGAGAGGGCAATTTTTTTTCCAAACCCAATAATACATTAAGAAGTAAGAACGAGTCACTTTAAGCTTTTTACTATTCCCTGTATAAATTAACTAGAGACCTCAGGTAAAAGTAAGAATTGTGGCTTGCCATCATCTTACCTCTCCTGGCCAGTCAAATAACCTACGCGTGTTTGTTTATATAAACTAGCTAAAATCGTCCCAGTAGATATCCCTACTAAAATTTGGATTGTCCTAAACTACCAACATATATTTGATCATCAAGACGACTTTAGTTTTATTGAATTTACTTAAAAATATAAAAATCAGTCTACTAAGAAACTAGACGGAGTGAAACACAATTACAAACTTATCAAGAAAAAACGACCATCAAACACAAAATAGAATCGTGAAACACATTAAAAAAAGCAAGCGAAACAAAACCAAAATTTCAAACCAAACAGAGATATACGAGAACTCCCAAGGATAGAATCGAAAACGTGTTGCACTATACCACATATGCATAACAACCTAATCGTCATACTTCATCTTGGAATACCTGTAGAATTTGTTAGTCTCAGGATCGGCTCTATCGATCTTATCTTGAACTCACGCCCTGTAAAACATCGATTAAGAGAATACTATAGTTACCAATGGGATGGTTGTCTATTGGCAAAGGAAAAGTCTTTAAACACATGAGTTTGGAAGGGGAGGTCTTGAGTTTAAGTCTCACAGATGACATGAATTAAAAAAATGTCGTTAAAAAAGAGAGAGAATACTATAATTTTCTCTCCACTGTTTTCTAAATAAAAAAAATCCACAAGGAAGCATTCGATCCATTTACGCAACTGAGATAAAGAAAATGGGCCTAGAGTGTTCTCTCTGTGATCTTTGTAGAGTCATTTATTCCATGTTTTTGAAACATTGTCTATTTATGAACCAACAAAATCAAGCCATGACAAATTAAGCTGAAGAAAACGATTACCACCTTTAAAACTTGTACCCAAAGAAGAACCAATTTGACACCCGACATTGATTTTAGCGTTCTCTAAATCCAACAAGATAGTAGAAAATAATTCCACATTGTGAGTATTAACCCTCCCCCCCCCCCCTCGATCTTTCATCCGACTGCTTATCCCAACACTCGGATGACTGAAGCTCAACTTGATCATTATCTCCAATTAACCAAACATCATCAACCTTACTCTTAATTAATTTTCCACCGACTCAAATTCTCCTTCCTCATATTCCACCTCATCAGCCCAACTACCCCCCCCCCCCCCCCCCAATTCCCACATTCGATATCAATATGCAATCCATGTTTTTCAAAAAGTGACGTTTGATCTCTTTCATGAAGAGTTGCAACACTACGGTATTTTGTCCCCCACCTATGTAAGGACAATATTTTGATATGAAATCTAGTACGTTTTTCAAAACTTAATTTTTATACATTTTGTTGATTTCTTTTGAATTATTTGATTATAGATTTGGGATACCATCAAATTACTTTAATCTTAAAAGTGATTATTACATGATTCGCAAAGACTATCTAGTCTATAAAACCTACGTAGTTGTATATTTGTATTTGAAAGATGAATCAATTAAATCTATAGAAATAGAAAGTATATATATAAAAGATGGCATGTTTTTTGACAAAACTCTTTTTAGTTTCTACACAAGTTATACCATTTAGCCATGATACGGATAGCGGTAATGCTTTAAATACACATAACTAGATATCAACGGAACACAAGGACATTTATGAACTATTTATAGTTGGTCAATAAATCGAATAAAACATATATTTGTAGGCATATAAAAACAAAAACAGTTAAAAAGAAAAAAATTCCACTTTGGGAAAGAAAAAGGCTATTTTGTGTGCGCCTATTAAAAGGTGAAGTGACGTTAATAGAGAAATATGATAACGTGCCTTTTAGCTATAAAGATATCAAAATACTTTTATATTAAATATAGAAGGTTTCATTATTTGAACCAAACATGAATAACTTCATATTTGAATCAAACCAATTTTTGAATAACGAATCTAAATTTGAATTTGAATTTCGGTTTATTCGAATAGTGTCTTTGTTCAAACCGAAGTTATAATTCGTCTTCAAAATTTAGAATACTTTGCCTTCCACCACTTCAAACGTAATACTTTGTGTGTTGTGTCACTCTGCATGTGAACATTTCTTAGTGTTTGACTTTTAATATTTGTGATATTAGGCTAACACTTTGTGAATTACTAATGACTACAGGTGGATTTGCATCTAAAAGACAAAAGGGGAGCCAAAAATCACTCAACCGGAGTGACACAACACACAAAGTATTACATTTGGACTGTTGGAAGTCAAAGTGATATTTGGGAATGCTAACGGCCAATATCCAATAGTTGGGAGTGATAAAATCCAATAATCCAAAATAATATGTAGAAAATTTTATGTTTATCAATCAACTGGTGTAGGATGGAACCTAAATCTAATTACATCCATAAAAATCATCAATCCACACGCGATACATTAGACTTGGGATCATTTGTACCATATCAATCAAGTGGTGTAGGATGGATCCTAAATGGTACAAATGATCCCGAGTCTAATGTCCATACGCGATACATTTAGGACTAGCATTATAACTCAAGGGGAAGGTTAACGTACAAGACCATCTTACCGTGCGAAGCGTACGCGAGCCTCTCAACCGCACATCTGACCTACCCAAGCCTTCAATTGAACACAGTTGCACAATAGTAATTAACTTGACAGAATTACGCATGGATTGGGTTAAATCCTAATTACGCATGTTATTTGCATGATTACTCATGTTATTGCATAATTACATATGTTACACATGTGGTTTTAAATTTTTAATGTGGTATTAACTATTTCATGTGAAATCTTAATACGTGTCAGTTTAATATACATCGATATTATGTCACATAATTGGTAGTCTTGTAGTATGAATGTATCCGTTTCGGTAGATGAAATTTGTATATTATGAAAATTAGTGTAAACCATCACATCTTCATGTGTTAATCAACGATAACATGATTAGTCATTATTCGGAAACAAACAAGAAAAGATATTTGTCGGATTGTGTTTAGGTAGTGGAAGTAAAGGTAGGTGGACCAAACCTAAATGTTTTTAATGTGCTCGATCGGGCCTCAACTTTTATAGACTTACATGGATTCAAATTGCAGGTTTTTCACATGATTTTATCTTTAATGTTATGTCATTTTAATCAAACCATCAAACTCCTGAACAGGGTCTAGCGGGTCTTGAATGGTAATTTCTCGACCCTTAAGAGTCGATTCGTCTTTAGTAGGATGGGTTTTGTAATTCAAAAGAAGGTTGCGGCACAACTTATTGTCTGTTTACCTGCCATTTATTTGTAATTTGTTATTTTGGCATTTTAATGACAATGGAATGAAAGGGAAAAAACAATTAATGGGGATTGGTTGTTAGCTAATGGAATATGCACAACATGGTGGTTTTCGGTCAGTTTTTGAACTAGTAGAAAAGTCTTCAAACAATTTGAGTTGTTGGTTGAGTTGATGGTCCGATTTTTAAAACACTAAAAAGTATCTTGTGTATCTAGTAACATATATAACATGTTGCCCGTCTATTGGTTGTCAGTGTTCGCGCACACATTCAACCATCTTTTTTTGTTGCCTTTTAAAGAAACTCTACGCATTTAATCGATGAAAAAGCTAGCCATATTTGTCGAAACATATAAAAAATCCAAATAAATTAGGACCGCTTTGTTCAATTCAATGAAGGGTGTACATCTATTAAATTAGGGGTAGGGGCTCCCCTTGAAAATTCATTTGAGAAGAGTTGCACACACACTTTCCTGGTCCCCTCGGTGATCGTGGTGGTGGTGGATGGTGATCGGCTGACGGGTGGTTGTTGTTGATCGGTTTTAAACCACCTATTGTTACTACTATGTTAATGGGAGGTTAATGAATCACACATTTAAGAATAGTCCAATAACAAAATAATTAAAGATTGAATAATTATTCTATTTCTGATTACTTAATGGTATGAATATGTACTTAAAAGTGATTTCATCATCCTTTATTAACGATACACAATGCGTTTATGTCTCCTTATGGAAATTTTAGTTAGGGTTATGATAGTAGGGGATAGTGACATAATGTAATTGAAATGAATATTCTTCCAAAAAAGTGTAATTGTCAATAATTATAGAATTAGCATATACTTTTAGTAACGGGTTACTATGATATATCTTTTGAAATGAATGATTATCATCGACACACTTGCATGCCTCCCACCCAATACTTTTTGACAAAAGTTGATACATGCAATTCAAACTTCTCCACTCTCATTATTATTCATTCATTAATAACAAAACTCTCTTTGTCTCTCTCGTCTCTATTAGGATAGTAATGGGTCGGGTATGAGCTAGGTATAGTTAATCTCAATCTTACGGACGGTTGTAAAATCTTGTCTTATACTTGACCCATTACTTATCTGGAAAATACCCCTTGCGATGGTCCCATCCTCATCTTCTTTATCTATTCTTTATAAATCTCTCTTAAAAACCCTACCACCAAACCAAATCTTATCCCCCCCCCCCTCTATGAACCACCGGTCACCACTATGGTCGGAAGGGGTAGGTCGTTTGTGAATGTTTGGGGAGGTAGGAACGTGGTGGACTGGTGGTCATTTAGGGAGGTGGTGGTCGTTTGTGGTAGTGTTAGGTTGACGGTGGAAGTGGCTGTGGTGGGTTGATGGTGGAGGTGGTGGTGGTGGTGGGGGGTTGAAGGTGACGATGGAGGCAATGGTGGTGGGTTGATGGTGGAGGAGAAAGTGGTGGTGGAGGGTTGACGCGGAGGTGGTGGTAGGATTTTTTTTAGAGAGAGAGGGAGATAGGAGGAAGAAGATGATGTGTGGGCCTATCTTTGTATTTTTTTTTTTTTTTTCAATTGTTCATGGGTAATATAGTTATTTCACACACACTTAACATAGGTTAGTGATAAGAACTACACGAGTGTAAAAATTACAACCATTGGTACCAATTCTGTAATTATTAAAATCTTGGGACTAACTCTTAAAATCTTGGGACTAATTCTGTAATATTCTACAAACCATATAGACCAACCATACATCTAACTCTTATCGAAATATATTTTCTGTTGGTGATTGGTTATAGGGATCTATAGATTTTTTTGAGATGGTCCTTTTATTCTATGTATTTTTTGAACTATATTTTTATGTTGGTAAAATTTTTAGGGATATAGACCAGAAAAAAAAAACAAGGCAAAGATGTGAAATGTAATATCCTCATTTGCGATTTTTGGGTAGAAAAACTAAACCAAATTCATAAATTGTCGGTTTTTTTAATGATAACGTTTGCTCCTACTCTATTATATCAATAATTCCAAATTAATCTCTCTTGCTCAGATTTAAACCTAAGACCTCCCGTCTAAGAAGCATAAACCTCTACCAAGTGAGCTAACCCCACATTAGCGACAAATTGCCTATTAGAAACTATATTTGTTATACTAATCAATAGCTGTAACTTTCCAATGACTGAAGGATGTCATAAAACCATAGCTAAATGCAACATGTTTCCACTAGACTCGTTAACGCAAGGAGTCAAGGTAAAATCACATTCAAATCCAAAATAGTTCTGTGAAATCATCTTTAAAATCATTCTATAAAAATTAAAATCACCTTCAAAACCCATAATATATCTATAACAATTTGCAAAATAGTTGTATAGTAAATATAACTAGTGGTATGAAAACCGGTGCGTGGCGCCGTAGCTGTTCGATGCTACGCGATAGGAATTTAATTGGTATCGCTTCATCTCGTTATATTACAGTACCGATGCAAAAAGGAAAAATAAAAAAAGGGAAATGGGCCTGTAATAATCCCACCTAGATCTTATTGGCCATTAATAATCCCACCTTAGAATATTCCCCCCACCAGTCCCACCTTTCACTTATTTTTCCTACAATGGTCCTCCGTTAAAAAAAACTTAATGGAGTTAAGCTTTTTTCCAAATTTAAAAATGATTTTTAGGGCTTTTGATCAGAACGATGATACGAGTCCATTGATGTAAAACTTACTTCGAAATGGTGCTCCAAGTGACTTGATTTTGGTTAATTGGAAATTTAAACACCCGAATTGAAGCGTCGTTTTCATCGTTTGGAGCACGATTCGAGGCAAGTTTTACATCAATGGACTCGTATCGTCGTTCTAATCAAAAGCCCTAAATAATCTGTTTGTAATTTGGAAAAAAGCTTAACCCCGTTAAGTTTTTTTAATGGGGGACCATTGTAGGAAAAAGAGGTGAAAGGTGGGACTGGTGGGAGGAATATTCTGAGGTGGGATTATTAATGGCCAATAAGGTCTAGGTAGGATTATTACAGGCCAATTCCCCATAAAAAAATGAAATCGTGATATTACCAAAAGAATATCAACGTGTGATCTACATCGATTCAAAACAATTATTTGATAGGAATCGGTCCGGTTTTATCAGGGTACCATCACAATACTGGCATGAACTCATATACCATATCTAAACAAACAAAAGGTACAACGAAACGCATGAAAAAATTAAACAAAGTTACGAATTTAGTTTTTTTAATTATATAGCATACAGAAAAGTTAAAAAAAAGATGTCACGTGGCAACTTCTTAGTGGCCCAACCGCCACACGGCAACTTCTTAAGGCTTGGGTTGGGGATATTGCTCGACATGTGGCGAGAGTAGGATCCAAAAGTTTAAGGTGAAAAATGAGGGGTGTGGTGTGGCGTGTCTTAGCTTGGCGTGGCCAGCCATGTGAATTTTTTTTAGTTAAAGTAGCCAACCAAAGTCAGCCATATTGAACCAGCCAACCAAAGTCAGCCAAGTCACCCTACCCCCGCCCCTCCCCCCCCCCCCTGCCCCACACCTAGCTGAATACCCTTGCCAAAGGGGCAACGCCACCCGGAGTGGAGCAGCTAGCGTTAAAGCCCCCGCCTAAACCAACGCCCACTCCCCACAGCCTAAGCCCAATGTGTCTATCACTATTCATGGTTTAGCGCTTGTTAGTATATCTTACGAAATTCAAAAGTCTTACAATTTACGTATCAATATTTCTATTTTATTGCAATTTAAGTCCACCAAACTAACCCATCTACCATATATAAACAAACAAAATGTACAACGAAACGCATCAAAAAATTAAACAAAGTTACGAATTTAGTTTTTTTAATTATATAGCAAACAGAAAAATTAAAAAAAAAAAAAAGATGTCGCGTGGCAACTTTTTAGTGGGCCAACCGCCACACGGCAACTTCTTAAGGCTGCGGGGAGTGGAGGGGCTTGGGTTAGGGACATTGCTCGACATGTGGCTATGTGAATTTTTTTTAGTTAAAGTAGTCAACCAAAGTCAGCCATACTGAACCAGTCAACCAAAGTCAGCCAAGTCACCCTGCCCCCGCCCCCTCCCCCTCCCCCCGCCTAGCTGAATACCCATGCCAAAGGGGCAACGCCAACCCGGAGTAGAGCAGCTGACGTTAAAGAATATCCCCACCCCAACCAACATCCACCCCCTACAACCTAAGCCTAATGTGTCTATCACTGTTCATTTTTTAATATATAGATAATAGTATTTTATGGATGAATTGTGTAATTGTAGAGTAGGTCAACTGGTCATAGTTATCTCTTTATTAATCAGGTGTTCAAATCCTTATGCTTCAACTTCTTTTTGCTTAGCACTTCTTAGTTTTCTTTAATTATTTCTTATTACATTCAACCTATTTATATTTATATATATTAATTTTTATAATTTCCTATAAAAATTTTGTTGAAAATGAAGTTGTATTTGCAAAAAAGTATCTTTTATATTGTAAGTTATAGCGAGTGTCCGTACCATACCAGTACAGTGATGAACCGATATTGACACCTTCGCACCAATCCCAATAATATGAATGTTATTTTTTACCTTTATATGTAAATTCATTTTTATGGTTTTCAATATAAATTTCGTTAAAGAGTAGCTTTTAATATCGTAAGTTATAGCGAGTGTCTGTATTGTAACGGTACCGCAACGAACTGAATTGATACCATCGCGACAATACCGGTTGCACATTGATTTCGGTCAAACAATATCTACATCAGTATGAGTACCTTCATTTTGATATTCTTTTTATGATTTTCGATCGATATAAAACACACGTGGAAGGGGGGATATCTTTCATTTGCCAAACAAAATGCCAGTAGCATACTATTATCGTAACAAACCAAACTATTATCGATCGAATTTCTCGCCGCAACGCACGAGTGAATATTACTGGTTATACTAATTATTCAAGATTTGAGCCTTATATAAAAAAATAAATTTATTCATGATTTGAAAAGCAAATTCTTATAATCCACAAAAATTGAACGTCTCTACTAGTTTTAAACATGTATCATTACTTATATAATGTTACCGACACGTGAGTACAAAAGAAACTCAACCGATTTTGTCACATCTAAAGATTTTTTTATTTTTATTTTTATATGATTTGACTACTTTCTCGCTCATTTAATATATTATTATTATTATTCCTTCCACAACTTATATGTTTGCCCATCGTTTAATTCAATTAAAATCACAAGCTATGATTAATAGATAGAATGATTTAATTGCCATTAAAAAAAGTTAGGTAGCTATAGCGTTTGGCATTTAGTATGAATTATAGAATCAATATTCTACCTTTCAACTCGTATATCATGCTTTTGCAACTCATGCTTTTTGTAACAACTGAGTATATATAATGTTTTAAAATATAAACTATACAAACGTGTATTGTGTTAGGAATTTCATGTTTAACACAAAACGAAACGATTAACACTGCTATCAAATCCAAATACAATACGTTTATCTAAATATGTCATTTTATTAAACATATTAAATACTAACCTAGACATGCACTATAACAAATCGACCCTGTGGTAACGATGTGCTTTTGGGATGTGGTGACGGCATGCCGTCGTTATATGTTTAATAAGCGGTTTACACGACATGACATGATTGAACATAGTCAATGTTACTGGTTATATAACACAAATGACATTAAATGGTACATATAACAAGATTAAATACAAGGATTTTGATTATTTCATGTCAAGTCGTGTAGTGTTAACGAGTCGTATACTACATTCAAGCACTTGATGGTTCTATAGTTTTTCTGAAATATTTGACGTTTATAGATTAGTGGTTGATCACTTGATCTGTACATAGTTTGATTGTAAGTCTTTTAATGATTCTTTTTCTCATATATCTACGTTGAATTATATAGCTAAATTTATCACATACAAACTTTTGTTTTTTTATTCTACATGATAAGTTGGTATATATGCTAAAACTGAAGGAAGGTGAGCATTATCATAATATATATAACTCCTACCCTTTAAATAATATACATCTTAAATCTTTTTAGTTTCCATTTAATTTGATTTCATCTGAAAATTCATTAATTTTTAATAAAAAAAAGTTGAATATCGGTTGTGCCTAACTCTTTTTTACGTTCCGATATAATTTTCTTTTGACGATGGAGTTACAATAAAAATAAAGTGTTTCTTTGGTATCGTAGGCTATACAAGGACCAATACTATGCCAGTACCCTAATGAACCGAATAAAATCGATACCGGTATTCGTTTTTCATGTTTTTGACGATGCAAAACATGTGTCGATATCATTTTGGCTTATCACGACTTTATTTTATCTTTTGGATGAGTGTAGGTAGCATAACAAATGGAACCAATATGATCAAATTCTTGCCATGTAACGTAGAGGAATTCCACTTGTATATAATAAAATCTAAGAGCGACTCCATCACTATGTTGGGAATGCTCATCCAAAATTTGGACTACCCACTTCCAGACCACATTGCGTTGGAGGGGTTTGACTTTGGTGGTCCGGTTTGATGTAATAGACGAGTTTGGTTTGTTTAAGTAGGGACCACATAGGCACATACACAGATGCAATTTTTTTCTGGTGTGTAAAAGTGGGGTGTAATGTAAAAGTTTGGAATAATTTACTATTGAAGTAAAATGTGAAGTTTGAATTGATATGACAGGTTTGGATTGAAATGACGGGTTTAGATTTTGGACTTTAACCAACGTTATGAATGCTCCAAACTTCAATAATACGAAGATGAACCATTAAAGTTCTAACTATTGATCAATATATAAACGAAAGTTTGTTTTCTTTAATTAATCTATATTAAGTACCTAATTGGCTAACTTTGTCAAAAGTTCCTTTTTATTTTATAAACATAACCTTTCACTTTTTTTATAAAAGAGAATATACAAGGGATCTTTGCCTACTTTTCTTCTTCTTGTTTGTTCTTCTTTGTATACAAACTGTAGTTGAAATACTATATATATATTCTTGATAGAGACAATAAATAATGAGTTTGCTATTGATATTAATAATAATTTTCAGTTATTTATGAATTATTGATTTAGTTTATTTTTTATATTGATAAATATTATATTATAAATATTAAAAAGATATATATGAAGTAATTTTTTATAAATATTAAAAAGATATATAGAAAGTAATTTTAAGACAGAGTAAAATAAGTTCACTCGTCTATAGTAACCATCGAAGTCAAGTGAACTCAAAAGATATTTTTAAATGTTTACATGTATCCAATTATCGATTTTATATTTAATATATAAAGAGTGGTCACGCTTCACCATTATATTCGAAAAATTACTCCAATGAATACGGCAACTAATAATAACTAGATACTCCAGTCTTTGTGTGTGGATGGTTCCTAAAAAGTTTTTTTTTAAATAAAAAAGAATAAAAGAATAAAACAAAGGTTGGATATTGATGTTTCTAAATTTAGGAATAGGGTCCTTTATATGGAATCATGGACCATGTTTTTCATAAAGGAAAAGGAAAAAATATCCATGAAGCATAAAATCCCACCTTTGAATCAAATATTTTTGTGGGAAAAATGTGTCACCTAATAAGTCTAAATAATAATTGAGCGCATCAAAAATTAAAAAAAAAAAATTAAATCCCTTTATTTTCTATGTATATAATATGTTTTAAACATGAAATGAGATCATCATGATTCATGTACTTAAGATTATATATATAAAAGTATTATAATGAAAAAAAATGCCCAAACAAAATCCCATTAATTATTAGGGAAAAAGATTTTAAAAAAACATACAAACCATTTATTAATGTTGCCATAATAACGTATCAAAGAAACTTCCAACATCATATTCTTCCAGCCATGGTGGAGATGAATCATAATAATAATAATCCCAAACTGAGTCAATAAACACAAAATCGTCCCTCGACTCGGCCGAGTCATAACTCGTTCCCAAACTCGGCAACTCCACAATCTCACCAAGCACCGTTGACACCTCTTCCGACGTCACTATCGAGTCCGCTGACGTCATTGTGGAAGAAGATGACGTGGAGGGTGTTGACGGCGCCGTACTTGTTAACGTTGCTGTTGTTGTCGTGGTGGTGAACTCAATGTTAGCTGATGACGTCATCGTGGAAGAAGATGACGTGGAGGGTGTTGACGGCGTAGTAGTTGTTAAGGTGGTTGTTGTGGTGGTGAACTCCGTATTAGCGGCTTTGGTGGCGGCGGCTTGAATGTCACGTGGCGAACATGAAACCGGTCGTGGTAAAACGTTGGCGAGTTCGGGGAAGTTAAGAATGGCCGACTTTCCTTTGATGGAAAGTGCGGCGACGTCGTGTGCGCGTGCGGCCATTTCCGGGTTGGAAAAGGTACCGAGCCAGATCCGGGATTTTTTCTTGGGTTCTCGGATCTCGGATACCCATTTGCCCCATGCTCGCATCCGAACACCTCTATAAACCGGGTGCTTACTATTGTTGTTTGCTTTGTTACAACTACTAGTGTTTGAAATAGTGGCTTCATCATTCGGATCCTCTTTCGGGTTCTCTTTTGGATCCTCTTTGACCCTTTTCACTCTTTTCGGGTTTGGTTCGGGTAATGTGGTGGTGGTGGTTGACTCGGTCTCCGGTGCCACCCTTGTCATTGTGTTGCTAGTAGCTTATAATCAAGAAATCTCTAATTGGGTAATTAACCCGACCCGAATAGTAGAGGGAGAGGTGGGGGGGGGGGGGGAGAGGGGAGGGGTGATGAAATGTTAATGCAACCACAAGTTTTAGTAGTGTTTGGTGTGAGAGGAGTGTATATATAGTGCATAGATAGGTATACATGCATGTATCTATATATAGATATATAATATAATTTATATATGTAGAGAGAGAGGAAGTGTAGCAATAGGAAACCGACCTAGGGGGGAAGGGAACCCATAAAAATAATAAAGGGTAGCACAAAATTAGAGGGTATGTGAAAAGGAATTTTGACGAAAGAAAATATAGAAAGAGAAGTAGTACCAACTTGAAATGTATGGACATGTGAGAACAGAGTAATAAATATGAAAATATACTTTTTGTTGAGGTTGGATTCGCAAGTACTAAAATCACTATATTATTCTAGAATTATAACATCTATTATTCCAAAATTATGTAGGTTATAATCAAGAGTGTACTTATAAGTAATCTTAACAGAAAATTACAATAATGTCACTTGACCAACCATCATTATCAAAATGTCACTCTCGTGCGTTGTTGGACGGACTTCTGCAACATCGAATGCGTCCGTTTCTCAACTTGAAGAGTCCATGAATGAGGAGCTTACACGTGTCCGACAAAGTTGATGCGTCGACGGCCGACTCCTCCCAGATACTTGGTAGACTCCTCCCATTGGCTCGGCTGACTCTTCCCAACGGCTTGACGGACTCCTCATATTTTGGTTGACTTATCCCATTGTTCAGCTGACTCCTCACATTTCTTTTTAATTCTATCAAATATTTATATCTATTTTATATAACATTATAGCATAAAACATTACAACATAACTTAAAAATTAGAAATATAACATAGAACATTACAACATAACTTAAACATTACAACATAACTCAAATATTACAACCTAAAAACGTGACATAGCATGTTATTAAAAAAAAGAAGACACTTAAATATAATTTTTTAAAATTTCAAACACCGAAAGGTGTTCAAAGTCCTCCCCATGAAGCATAGCGTAGTCGAGTAGGGCCTCTTGAACTCCTTTCGAGCATAGAGGAGTCCGCCAAGCCGTTGGGAAGAGTCAGTCGAGCCAATGGAAGGGGTTTGCCAAGTATATGGGAGGAGTCGACCGTCAACGCATCAGCTTTGTAGGACACGTGTAAGTTCCTCATTCATGGACTCTTCAAGGTAAGAAACGAACGCATCTGATGTTTCAGGAGTCTGTCCAATGGCGCATGAGGATGACATTTTGATAATGGTGGTTGATCAAGTGGCATTCTTGTAATTTTCCCTAATCTTAATAGTATATGAATCATATGTTATTAATTTAAGTGGTGGGTGAAATGTTACAAATATATCTATATATAAATAAATCAATATATCATTTGATTAGGAAATTCTTAGGTTATTAAGAATCTGAGTGGTCTTAATCTAAGACGGATAATCACTATGTAAATTTTGTTTTATGGGTTGGATCCAGATAGAAGGTTCGATGTTAAAAGTAAGAGAATATATAGAGCGAGAGAGCACTTATTTACTAATTATTAGGCATATATCGGATATTTGAAATTCTATTGGATGATAATCTGTATAGGTAAAGTTGATGACCACTATGCACATACTTTTCACCTTTTAATATGATTATTGTAGTGACAAGGACGCGTTTAGTTGCATGGTTTGTTGCATCCATTCCTCACATTTTTCGAATTAACATCGCCCTAGATCAGGGTCGGCCCGTTAGACTTACCAATTTAAACACGAATCTAGGGCCATCAAAATTCAAGGGCCTCAAAATTTTAGTAAAGTTTTATATATTGTATATGTATCAGGATCAAAATAGAAAAACAAAACTAAACCATGTTTTTTTTTTTAAATAAAGTTACACAAATAAAAATTGTTTAGGAAAAAAGGTCCACATTCAAAACCCAGTTTTGAAATTAAACCACAGACATAACTACAGTGTGTAGCAACCATCTACCACTCGACCTCATCCGAATTCAGTGAATCAGCGCCAAAAATCCCTAAAATTGAGCCGCAGTCATCGTTCCTATCTCCTATCGCAACTTGCTCTTTCGATTTTCTAGGTTATCGGCTATCACTAACGTAATCACTTATGGCGTCGGGTCTGTCAGGATTGGAGGAGAATTTATGAGCAAAATTAGGGCTACTTACTAAACATAGGTTAACTTTAGCAGCTAATTTTTTTATTAATATCTATATGTCTTGCAAAAGGGCCTTTACTTCGTAGTCCGCTTAGAGTCTACAAAAACGTTGAAACGGCCTTGGTCTAGACCACAGTTATCGTGTCACGTGAGCACCTGACGAAAATGTTGTGATTTATGTCCATTTTTCAAAGATGCAACTTTTATGTAATTACTTAACTGTAAAAATAGGTTAAAAATGATAATATTTCCGAATTATATAAATATTGTGATCATTTTACATACTGAAAGTTAATACCCAAACATGCAAAAACTTAACTATGTTAGTCTTATCATCCTGAAAAGGAATACAAATTTTTAAATTTTGTTAAATATGATAGTTAGTTAAAGATTACATTTAAATTTAGTTTCTCCATTACAAAATACAATAGAATTTTTTCTTGAGGATGTATGAACTTGGATCTGCAAATTTACTACAGGGTCGTCTCAAACATTTTAGTGGCCTAAAGCAAATTCAAAAACTCGATGCATTTTTCCAAAAAAAAAACACTATTTGAGAAAAAACTCTCTTTTACCCGGGCTTGGGACCGACAAAATAAACTAAAAGGTTTATTGTTGGCTAAGTTAACTTATTTTTTTTGTATTTTTATATATTTTTTTGTATGTGTAAAGATAAGTTCAGCCCAAACCAAATATCATATATATATTTTTTAAAGTTGGAGACCCTATTGGTTTGGAGGCCTAAAGCTCAAGCCTCAAAATACTTGGACTTGAGCCGGCCCTAATTTACGACACCAACATACATTTTCTTATCATCGTATAAAAATAGCAAGTTAAATAAGGATTTACGCCTATCCTATATAAGTAGAATAAACTAAATTCGAAAACATTCAAATTTCCCTCTAAAAATTTCAAACAAATTTATGTTCCTCACAATATGGTGATGATTGGGATCTCAAGGCATAATGAATGTTAATGCATGGGACATTGAATTAATATTAGGGTTAATACCGACCATGCTAGGCTTGTAAATGGGATTGGTGTAGCCCATTCAACTATAACAAAGGAACCTTCATTACTACCATCCAAAGATAACATAAACTAGCTATATCTATCTGCCAAATTAATGAGTTATGTTCTTCAATATTATTAAAATATCAAGGATGAATTAATGCTCCACTTATATATTTGTATCTGCTTGCATGTGTGACTTCCCATTTTTATATGTTTTCCTTGTTGAATATTTATGACCTTCCCATGCCTTTCTATCAACTTAAATTATTATATTGTAAGTTTATAAAATCCTATATTTTTGTTAATTTGTATTGAGTTCAACTAATTTAAAAGTAGCCATTTTCATAACTGAACCGGGCAATGAACCATCTAACAAGCGGTCCGGTTGAGTAGTTTGTTAGCTGTTTTTATTCGGGCCGGCGGTTGAGAAAGCGAACTTGATTGTTGGGAATGGTTGGACCGGATTTATGGAATTTATTTATTATTTTTTATTTATTTCTTTGAAAACCCATTTATTGATTCATTCATTGTTGCATACTTTATAATTTGTTTATAACTAGTATAATTACTCGCGTGTTGCGGCTGGAGTTTGGCCGACATTAGTTTGGTTCATTACAGTATCAATATGATACGGACATCCAATATAACAAAAGAAAGAAAAAAACATAAAAAGAAACTTGGAAAAAAAGTTTATTAAAGTTTAGGGGTTGTTGGATAACTTTATTAAAGTTTATAGTGTAAGAAGTAAACTGAGTAAACTATAGGGAGTGAAAGTGAAAATTCACTACACTATGTTCCCGAGTCATTTAACAGGGAGAGGGGAGGGGAGGGGAAGAAAAATTTTCTCTCCTAATCTCTCCAATTTGGAAGGATGAATATATGGTCATATTTGGTCATATTTTCTTCCCTTTTCCCTCCCCTCCCCCTGTTAAATGAAACTCGGGAACATGGTTTTTCATATTTTCATCTCTTTTCCCTCCCTTCCCTTTGTTAAATGAGTTTCGGGAACAGAAATGACAAAAAAGGACCCGCTACAACAAACGAAAGAGAAAACTCAAAAAACAAAGTCAAAAGAAAAGTTTATTAAAGTTTAGGGGCATCACTAAATGACAAAAATATATTATTTGTCACCCAAATAATATGATATTCCCTCTAACACAACTAAACCAAATAATATGATATTCCCTCTAACACAAGTAAACCAAATAATACGACATGCTGATTTTTTTTGTGCAACAGCTGCTAGCGCCGTCTAATGCTCTACACTTTCCAAATTTAACTATATTAAAACAATATACCTTATTTAAAACACTATAAGATCTTAATACAATTCATTAAAAAACTATAAGATCTTAATACAATTCAAAATATTCTTTTTTTAGTTAAATATCTGACAGTATTCACATTGCAACATAGAAATGATCATTTATTACAAAGTTTTACATTAAATAGCCTCTTTATATCTTGGTATCAAATTTTATATACTTTTTCTTTACAAAGATCAATATTATATTTTAAAGAATTAGATAATATCTTATAAGAATAACTGAATAAGTTCAATTAATTATTTTGATTGGTGACGTAAGATTTAATTAATATTCTTTATATTGTTTAAATTATTATTTTTATATAATTTTCATAAATACCACTTAACATATGTATGAATAGCCAAAAAAATAAATAAAAACTGAAACATCTAGATATTTATACAAGTGTACGTATTTTGTTATATTGTCAATCTTTTATATTTTTTTCTAAAAAATTAAAAACATAATATTTCTTCCAATAATTGCATCATTCAATAATAAAACTAAGGTTGATGTTTTTTTTATTTCTTGTGATTTTACATCCGGATATTTATGCATATATAGTTTGCAATATTGTCTATTTTTATATTTTTCAAATAAATTTAAAACATTATATTTCTATTCAATAATTGCACCATACAATAACAAAATTTAATAACAAAACTAAGATTGATGTTTTTTATATCCAGTGATTTTTCATCACAATGTGCATGTATTGGAATCTTTATGATTAGGTTAGTTTACCGTTAATTTTTTTAAAGCAATAGATATATACTTTATCGTAGGGATGAGCATGGTACCGGTATAAAAAAATCGTCAAAATTGGGTACCGTATGATACCGATATTTGAAGGGAAAAAAATCGGTATTTTAGCAGTATCGGTATCGAAAATGTCAAAAAATAGGTACCAAATCGGTACCGAAAAATTCAGTACTGAGACTCAGTACCAAACGTCCATCCCTACTTCATCGTAGCAAAATGCATGTTGCTAATGCTATAGGTGTAATGGGTCATTTTATCATATGGGCTGGTCTCTTGGGCCCGCTCGTACTTAAATTGTTTCTGAAAATTAAATAGACCGGCTCCATTTGATTATTAAAGGGCCCGATTCATTTATGCCATGTGAATGTCATTGACTCATGTATGTAAATGAGTGTGTAATTGTGTATGGTAAGATTAGCGGTCATCAGTTCTCTTAAAAGAATTACGTGGCATAACTTTGAATAGTAAACCGTAAGGTTCGATGGAAAATTAAAAAAAAATGAAATATAGATTATAGAAGTTATTTGTTGCTTTTGCCTGTTAAGACTTAAGAGCACCTGTAGTGGGACGCTATATGCCCCAAAAAGCCAAACTATAGTGCCCAATGGTGCCCTCTACACCGCGACGAGAGGCTTTATCGGACAAACAAAGATGGCAGCGCCATCACCTTCATAGCGCTATGGGGGTTGTTTTCAAAAAAATGGACCAATCAGAAAATAGTTAGTGTTTTTTAATTAATTAATAAAAATGAAAATTAATAATTAGGTAATGATTGGTAGGGGCTTTATAACTACGGGCTCTAGTGATATAACACCCCATAAAGTCGTCTAATGCTCTACACTTTCCAAATTTAAATATATTAAAACAATATATCTTAATCTAAAACACTATAAGATCTTAATACAATTCATTAAAAAACTATAAAGATCTTAATACAATTCAAAATATTCTTTTTTTAGTTAAATATCTGACAGTATTCACATTGCAACATAGAAA
The DNA here is from genome assembly GCF_002127325.2 of Helianthus annuus. Lineage (NCBI taxonomy): Eukaryota > Viridiplantae > Streptophyta > Magnoliopsida > Asterales > Asteraceae > Helianthus > Helianthus annuus. Next base: position 2,282,656 of record NC_035444.2, read on the forward strand.
TTATCATTTATTACAAAGTTTTACATTAAATAGCCTCTTTATATCTTGGTATCAAATTTTATATACTTTTTCTTTACAAAGATCAATATTATATAATAAAGAATTAGATAATATCTTATAAGAATAACGAGGAAGGTTCATTTGAGAAAAAATTTAATGTGAGAAGAAAAAAAGAAAGGGCATATTAGTAAATTGATATTTCATTTAAAACTCATATCATTAAATTTTCTATCTTTAATTAATCAGTCAACTAATAATTAATTATCCTGCATATAATCTACAAAACCTACACATATCAAAATTTTCCTACATATAACCTACACATTATAAAATTTTATCCTACACAGTCGAAATTTATCTTACACACCTCGAAATATATCCTACACAACTCGTAATTTATCCTACACAACTAGTAATTTATTCTACACTTTAAATTAAGTTGTTTTTTTTTAATTTGGAAAAAGTATATATTTTTAAAATGAGTTACAAATTTAATTTATCTAGTTATTAAATGGGAAGAAAACAAATTAATGATTTATGTAAGTTTACCAACATACCCTTATATTAGAGTAAACTGCCATTTTGGTCCCTGTGGTTTGGCCGCTTTTGCCATTTTAGTCCAAATCTCAAACTTTTTACATCTGGGTCCTTGTGCTTTGCATTTTGTTGCCATTTTAGTCCAAAATCCAAAAACCCTATTTTTTTACTGTTGAAAGCTGGTTCTTTTGTCTTTTTGTGCAGGGGCAAAATTGTCCATTTAAATTTAATATAACATATTATTAATTAAATTAATTAACTTAAATATCTATTTACCCATTAAAAGCAGTTCATCACCCCACCCTAGTTCATCACTTCAAGTTCATCTTCATCATCTTCACCCCACCCCACACCAAACCCTAACCCAAACACCGTAGTCCGGCGCTCCGGCATCCTATTTCTCCCCTGGATTCCTCTCCACCACACCGCTGGCCGATCCCTTTTTTTGGTGGTGAGGAATTCTTCACAAAATCAACACCAGTTAAAATCATAACAAAAACAACAGAAATAAACATACAAACAACCATAACCACCACTTAACAATCAACATCAATACACATTATGTATGAAAAAAACACTCATTCAAAACCCAAATTCTCCTAAAATTCACCATAATAATACTTACAGAATGTAGAGATAGCCTAGGGAATGAATCGAAGGATCAATTCGAGTAAGACATGTCGCAAACGTTGCGGCCTGTGATCGAATTACGTCCTCTGATTGTTTCAAACGGTTGTTTAAGTGACCTAAATCCTGAGAACTGCCTGATAACCCTTGGATTTCGGTCACTAGTGAATCCACTGAGTTTACATTCATGTTTATCCTCTCTTCTTGGATTTCGGAGAGGGTTTGGGGGTTTGAGATTGGTGGTGCTTGTCGGCTATATCTGGTGTTGCAGGTTTAATGGTGGTGTAATAGTGAAGGCGGGGACAATGAATCGATCTGGTGGTTGCAGGTTTAGGTGATGGTGGAGGCGATGGCTTTTGATTTGGGGAAGGGTGGAGATGGTGGTGGTGGAGAGGAATCCAGGGGAGGGGATGTGGTGGTAGTAGGTGGGGGTAGCGGTGGTGCTAGCGGTGGTTGGTGGAGGTGTGCGGTGGTGGTGGTGACGCCGGAGTGGCGGTGGTGAGAAGGGGGAGGAGGTGGCGGTGGTGGTGGTGCTATAGAGAGAGAGAAGAGAGAGATAGGGAGGAGGTGGCGGTGGTGCTATAGAGAGATAGAAGAGAGAGAGAGAGCTATTGTTTGATCTGGGTTTTAATAAGAGAGAGAGAGAGAGAGAGAGAGCAGATTGGGTTTTAATAAGAGAGAGAGAGAGAGCTAAAAAAATTGACCAAAATGCCCTGCACTAAAGGACAAAATAATCAGTTTTCAACAGTAAAAAAACAGGGTTTTTCGATTTTGGACTAAAATGGCAACAAAATACAAACCACAGGGATCCAGATGTAAAAAGTTTGAGATTTGAACTAAAATGACAAAAGTGCCCAAACCACAGGGACCAAAATGGCAGTTTACTCCTTATATTAAAATTAAATACAAATATTAAATAAAGTAAAATTAAGCATTCTTATTGGTTGAAACTTCTTTTTTCTTCTTACAAATTTTTTTTTTCTCATTTGAACACTCCACTAACTTAATAAGTTTAATTAATTATCTTGATTGGTGACGTAAGATTTAATTAATATTGCTTAAATTATTATTTTTATATAATTTTCATAAATACCACTTAACATATGTATGAATAGCCAAAAAAATAAAATAAAACTGAAACATCTGGATATTTATACAAATGTACGTATTTTGTTATATTGTCAATCTTTTATATTTTTTTCTAAAAAATTAAAAACATAATATTTCTTCCAATAATAGCATCATTCAATAATAAAACTAAGGTTGATGTTTTTTTTTTATTTCTTGTGATTTTACATCCGGATATTTATGCATATATAGTTTGCAATATTGTCAATTTTTATGTTTTTCAAATAAATTTAAAACATTATATTTCTATTCAATAATTGCACCATACAATAACAAAATTCGATAACAAAACTAAGATTGATGTTTTTTATATCCAGTGATTTTTCATCACAATGTGCATGTATTGGAATCTTTATGATTAGGTTAGTTTACCGTTAATTTTTTAAAGCAATAGATATGTACTTTATCATAGGGATGAGCATGGTACCGGTATAAAAAATCGTTAAAATTGGGTACCGTATGATACCGATATTTGAAGGAAAAAAATCGGTATTTTACCAGTATCAGTATTGAAAATGTCAAAAAATAGGTACCGAATCAATACCGAAAAATTCAGTACTGAAACTCAGTACCAAACGTCCATCCCTACTTCATCGTAGCAAAATGCATGTTGCTAATGCTATAGGTGTAATGGGTCATTTTATCATATGGGCTGGTCACTTGGGCCTACTCGTACATAAATTGTGTTTTTGAAAATTAAATAGACCGGGTCCATTTGATTATTAAAGGGCCCGATTCATTTATGCCATGTGAATGTCATTGACTCATTTATGTAAATGAGTGTGTAATTGTGTATGGTATTATTAGCGGTCATCGGTTCTCTTAAAAGAATTTCGTGTGGCATAACTTTGAATAGTAAACCGTAAGGTTCGATGGAAAAAAAAAATGAAATATAGATTATAGAAGTTATTTGTTGCTTTTGTCTGTTAAGAGCACCTGTAGTGGGACGTTATATGCCCCAAAAAGCCAAACTATAGTGCCCAATGGTGCCCTCTACACCGCGACGAGGGGCTTTATCGGACAAAAAAAGATGGCAGCGCCATCACCTTCACGGCACTATGGGGGTTGTTTTCAAAAAATGGACCAATCAGAAAATAGTTAGTGTTTTTTAATTAATTAATAAAAATGAAAATTAATAATTAGGTAATGATTGGTAGGGGCTTTATGACTACAGACTCTAGTGATATAACGCCCCATAAAGCCCCTGTGTGACGTGGCACGACACGTGTCGCATAACGCCCACAAAGGGGCTTTATGACTACGGATGACCTAAGACCATGCGTAATGGTTAATGCCTCCTAAAGGGCATTTTTCGCCACATCAACATTATAACGTCCCTGCAAAAAATGTGTAACGGTTAATGCCCATTTCATTCAATACTTACCATTTTTTTCCTCCTCTTTGGGCATTATTCTAGAAATGTCCCTCCCTTTTCATGCCCATATAACGCCCAAGGGGATGGTGCTAGAGGCTTTATCAAACTTTTTCATGCCCCTATAACGCTCATTACACATGGTCTAAGAAGAAGACTAGTGCATAATTCCAGGTATGAGGTAGATTAAGATTAATTTCATGTAATTTAGGAGAAACAATAGAATATCATTGCCGTTAAAAAAAGTTATTTGTACTTGACTCCCAGTCTTCCCTTCCCCTAATCTATGATGGATCAGCTAAACTGATCCCTTTAAAGTTGAAACTATATTCTGTTGATGGGCTACAAAACGAAGCCACTAATTGCATATGGACCCATTTGCTTCATTTTGTATTGTCCATCACCCACTTGAAACATATTCAACTGCCATTATAGTTTAGTGGCATTTTAGAATGGGAAAAGGCTTATGACCATTAGGTTATGGATTCGACTCCCATAAGAGGGTTTTTCCTAGATTTATTGGGTTTCTCCTGAATTGGTGTATATGCATTATTGCCTAGTGGAGATGGATAAGATCGGGTGATTCCGCTAGTGACACGATAATATTCCACTGGTCCTTTAGTGATTCAAATTTTCCGTTCAAAAAAAACTGGAATTTGACATCTTTTAACATAGTTTTGAAAAAAGATATTGAAATCAAATAAAATACTTGAAATGAAGCCCAATAAAATAGTTTTTATGTAATGAATTTGTACCAACAACACTTTTTAATGAAAAGCTAATTATAAATAAATAACTAAGAAAATAACATAAGCGTACGTAGTATTTTGAACATAATGATATACAACGAGGAAGAAAAATATAGATTGTCTTATCTATAGCATTTAAGGTAATATTAGGGGCGAAAATTCCTAATATGACCCAAAACACATGAAGAAAAAGGTATTAAAGACATTTTCACTAATTTATACTAACATGACTTGCTAACTCGATTGACACTCCAATATGTATAAATGTTTATATGTGATTCTTATAAATATTTACTTAAAAAAGGTATTAAAGGCACTTTCATTAATATTATCATATGCAATTAGATTTGTTCATAATATCTTTTATTTTAGATTTTATGAGGTTCGGTTGAATCAATTTTGGCTCGATAATGCAACCTTTTGATGAGCACCCTTGATTAATTAGTGTAGGGTTCATCATTTTAATAGATATGGCCGAACATTATTATCAAATTAACTTGTAATATAATGCCAAGTCCAGTTAATGAGCTCGACTAAAAGTTGCGGGGCGAGGGGGAAGTAATGGGACCAACTTTTTTTTCCTATTGCTATGTTTTGGGTTATACGTTCGGGTCGGATATAAAAAAGTGTGAAATGTGCAAAGCAACCTACACCCTCGATTATGAAAAATCAATGGCTAAGATAGATTACTAAACAAATACAAAGCCTTTAAACACCTGGGTTTGGGAGGGAGAGGTCTTGCGTTCAAGTCCCACAGACGACATAAGTTAAAAGAAATCCGCCGTTCAAGAAAAGTATAACCATTATATTATATATTATATCATTTAACAAACATATATACCATAAAATCAAGCATCTTACTATATTTAACTTGTAGATCATTGTGATATTTAAAATATTTTTCAGAAGTGTGTTGCGTTGTATCTAAATGATATTTTTCCTTGAAATGTGTCGCGTTGTTTATAAATGTTGTGTGACTATTAATCCATGGTTGCGTGCTTATGTACATAAGGTTGCGTAGTTATGTACATTAGTTGTGTTATATACGTGCACAAGTGTTATTTTGTTATTCTACATAAGTTGTGTGATCGTCCACCTATATCGTATGTTTCTCAAGAAAAAATCAGTTCCATGCATAAACCTCTATGTGGCGTGTGTGCGCGCACGCGCAATAGTTACATTCAAGATACAATCGATAGTGAAACAAGTACAAACGGTTAGGGATCTGATGTCTAAGTACGATCGTCGTATGCTTCTAGTAATAAAGGTAGTAAAATTTAGTAAAGCTCACATGTGGTGTGTGCGCAATGTGTGACCATGTATTAGTTGTTGTAGACTTGTAGGGTTCATTTGTTTACTAGCCATGGCTATTTCCAAATTGTATTTTAAATGGGACTATTTGTCTATTTGTGAGCCATATTTAAGATTTTCGTGAGCCATATTTAAGATTTCCTTGATTAGTATGGGCAAACAGGGGGCATTTATGTTCCCTGCCTAATTTAGTATAAATTATGTTAATTTGTTCTCTACATGTGCATGTTGTTGAAAGGGGTCAATAGAAATGAGGAACAAGAGAATTTTACAATAATTGTGATTTCCTTTGTGTTCTTGTTATTTATATATACAAGTGTTGTTGCATCAAACAGTACAAACTTTATATTCTGTGCACTAGTGTATTGTCATGCATTAAACCTTAATCATATCATAGCCAATGTACCATAGTGATATATATATGTGTATATATATATTGTGGAGCCTATATATTACTATGCATCAACATGTGTATTGTTCGTGTCACAACTGAGTAATATTGTGCGTCAGATAAAAACGCTATTTTTAACACCTTAATTTCACCTTTAGCTTACATTTGCAAGGATTTGAACCCATAACATGACATTTGTAAGGGAGTGGGCCGTGGGGGACACCATACTTATATTACAAGTTATTAGAGATAAATCAAATTGTTAATCATATAAATATTATAATAAAAAACTAAAATCAAAAGTTGCATTGCCTCACTTCCGTGAGTGGGCTCACGGAACCATCCTCACGCATTGTCTCACGAAGGGGTGGCACACTATTCTTTCGTGAGTGTTGCACCACGTCACCACTCACCAAATTAACATTATTTTGTAAAAGACAAATAATCTCTCTAAAAAGAACATGGAACCCCCAAATCAACTAGGTTGGTTTTAAGTTTAACCATTTAACTCATCTAGCCCACAATTTTCATTATGGTAAACATCCTTACACTTGTACCAAAATAATAATTAATCCCAACTACAATAATAAACAACATAACTCAATTCGAATAAAAATGAGTACAAAATAATTTCCACAGGTTTACAGAATTATATAAATTATACCCTAAATTTGAGATGTTACAACTTACAAGTATCATGAATAATTGGCATCAATGAATAAACAAGTTACGATGTTTTCTACATTTTTTTATACAAAAACTTAGGCATATTAAAAGTATTTGGGATTAATAAAATTGGTTGTAACTTTATATTGTATAAGACAAATGAGATACGAAGGTAGGAGTGTAGAAATACATCTCTAGATCCACATTATAAATATCCTTTGAATTATAAAGTTGTCATCAAGTGTGTTCAATTGATCTCATTCATCTAACTAAAAGAAAAATTGTCTACTCTTTCTTTGAAAATTGTTCTTTTTTACATTACATGTCAACCACAAATATTTATACACATGATTATAAATAATAAGAGCGGACATAATAAATGTGATATGAAGGATTGCAAGAGTGTCACATGTACTTTTGTCTTCTTTTTCATCAAATTAAGTAATGTTAGAATAGTGGGTGTCGGGCATTGGTTGGGGCAGGGCATGCGAGGCAACGCTGGTTAAATCACACCGGGCCAACGTTGGCTATGGCGTTGCTCTGCTGGCGTGGCTTTGAAGCCTGGCGTGAGGCAAGGGGGAGAGGTGAGGTGGCTGGCTTGGATTGCCTGGTGGGAGATGACTGTTGGGCTAGCTGTTTGCTCTAGCCGTTGGGGATGACGGTTTTGAAGTAGAAATTCTAATTTTTTAAAAAATTACAATTTTTTTTACCTATAAATAAATACACATCCCAAACTTCATTTTTTTTTCCAAATTAAATTTGAAAAAAAAAAAAATGAAGTTTGGGATGGGTATTTATCTTCTTCAAACAAAACCAAACATAAATAACAAATCTTCAACCAAAACCACACCAAAAAAACGAATATGGTGCATTGGACAGAGAGGAGGAAATCGCACTTGTGAATCGATTGTCGATGCAAAACGTACGCTACAATGCGGTCAAACCGCGTATTGGGGACGAGCGTTTCAGCAATACCAACAACACGTTGGGAACGCGTGTCACAATTAAAATGCGTGCCAACACAAGTGGTGTGAACTCAAACCGAAGTTGGATCGGTTTAAAGTTTGTTTCGACAGTGTCCCTTCGGGCGACTTGACCCACGATGATCGAGTGGAGATCGCGAAGATCGAGTAGTTCCTCACTTAATATTTACAGAACTTTGTAATTTTTTTTTCTTTTTTTAGGATTTAGTAACTACTTTTTATTTTTATTTTTTTAGGATGTTATGTAACTTGTTTTAAATTAACATAAATTTGTGTTTTATTATATAAATATCAACTATATAAGAAAAACATATAAAAATCCACATGTCACCTCACGCTGGCCTGGCCATGCTGCTTCCACACCCCACTTTTTTGGGGTGGGTCTGCTGGGGCCCAAACTCACCACGTGTCGAGCAATGCCCCAAACCCAAACCCCCCACCCACCCACACACACACCCAGCGATCTTATGATAGGTGTTATTGTTTCATTATGCCTCGTTGGCAAATCTGTTTCTTCTATCTATCACACTATCTGTATTGATAACTCGTAATAAAGACCAACATGAGATGACCCTCATTGAGTCATCGTCATTTGACACCCAAATGTCTCATCATTCAACTTGACTAAGCAATGTAGTCATGTTTTTACCACTCACACATCCATATTTATCATCGATGGCACACAGAGAACCATGCCATCGTTGAATAACATATATATTGTAACCTTTCTACCTTTGAGGCGCAATCACTGACACTCCGTCTTCACGGTGAAGACTAAGGTTATGTTAACGATAACCAAGGGTCTCAGAACCCCATTAGGATGGTTATAACATAAGGACAGGGTCCCCAACAACCCTCGCCCGTGTTTTAATTTATTGGTTTTCACGTTTTTGTTTGAAGTAACCCTACATTACACACATGGGTTCTTTATTCACACTAGTGACACTAGTATAAACGTTGATAAAACAATTATCAAAGAATCTCTAAATTATTTTTTGTTCACGCCTCTAAAACATATCATTATAAAATCCTCAATACGAGTATGATTACGATGCTGTAAGACTGCTTGAAATTTTGGTATGATTAGTTATGAAGGTTACTCATGTATAATTTTGCTACAATAGAAAACCCAAAATAATGAAACTAAAAATGATATATAATAATGTAGGATTATTTTTATTAATTTCATAACAACAGTCAATACAAGCAAATAGAGACGTTAAAAAACCGGTTTGGGCCAGGCGACCCGGAAACCAACCCAGTAAAAAAACCCGGTTTGGGTCCAACACGACCCGACGGTTTGATACAAGTTTTAATTTTTACGTTGAGAATCGGTTCCAACCCGAACCGGTTTTAGCCCGCCTAAAAAAGAAAAACCCCGATATAACATCGGTTTAAACGCTAAAACCAGTTTTGAATCTAATTCAAATCGGTTTGTGTGGGCTGGGGTTTTCAACCCTAAAATCGGTTTTTAACCCGGACCAAACCGGGTTAAGACCAAACTAAAAAAAATAAAGACCAGTTTATAAAACGGACCGGTTTGAGCCCATACCGGGTTTTGTACTTGTACGCTTCTTGAAACAAATAAGGATTAAAGGTGAGTAGGTGACCCATAGATATGCAAGTAAAAAGATAATGGGCCTGGCCCAGCCCAGCCCAGCCCATATTCGCAATAAAAAAGTGATAATTTCTAGGGTTTATATCAAAACCCTCATTCAGCATCCCAGTGTCTTTTTCGTGCCCTAAGGTATGCTTTCTCTCTCAATCGTTATTATTCTCATAAAATCTATCTGTTTCTGCAATCAATATTGTTTGTAGTTTGATTAGCTTCATCTCTTCTTCACGATGATATGAAATACCCTCTAGGTTTTACAGATTTATGTAAGAAACATCCAGTTCGTAGCAATTTGTTACGATGAAATAATGTATATAGGATTAAATTGATGAGCAGATTGTTTGGCAGTTATAATGATTCTGTCGGATTAATTCATTTTTTTTGTAATTTGCAGAAAAATTAGGGCTTGTTGTAAGATTTAGCAATGAGGTTGGAAAAGTGCTGGTTTTGTTCTTCTACTGTATATCCAGGACATGGTATTCAGTTTGTACGGAATGATGCAAAGGTAATTTCAGTTTATGTTATATTATTATATAGATTATATAGATATAGATGTAAGAACTGTAAACGAGTCAAGCCGAGTCGAGCCAGGGTGGGGTCAAGCTCAAGCTCGAAATTAATTCAGGCGGTTAAACTTGGCTTGAGCTTTACGTCAGAGTTAAACGAGCCTAAGAACGAGCCAACGAGCCGAGCCATGGGCCGAGCCGAGCTTAGCTCGAGCTGGGCTTGGTTCACGTCAGCTCAAATTGAGTTTTTTTAGCTAGTTTTTCTCGAGCGAGCTACGAGCCGAGCTACGAGTCGCGAGCTTTATGAACAGCCCTCGTTTTGCGGTCTACCATGAGCTTGTTTATTTAATAATAAACAAGTATTGCGGACTCGCTCTTTGCGTTGGGCTGTGATCATATCGGTAGTTTAGGTAAACCACATATTGTCACGACTCGGTTCTGAACATCGAAACGTAGATAAAAAAACGAGTGTAAAAGACAACTCGTGACGGTATATTTGGAAATCATGAAAAAGTCTTGTCGTCGTAAAATGTATGTCAAGGAAAATTAAAGTGATTTGTATTTTTTTACGAAGAGCTTAAACCGGGCATTGATTGTAATTTTGAGAATCTCAAATATGCAGATATTTAGATTTTGTCGATCAAAATGTCACAAGAATTTCAAAATGAAGAGGAATCCTCGTAAGGTGAAGTGGACAAAGGCTTATCGGCGGTTACATGGCAAGGACATGACTCAGGTACTGCGGCCAAACTGTCTGTTACAATAGCTTGTTTAGTAGTACTAAGTTTTTTTTTTTTTTTTTTTTTTTTTTTTTTTTTTTTTTTTGTAAAACATTAAAGTATCATGTTTATTTGTTTCATAGTATATAAATTATAGTTGGTTACCTAGACTACTCGGTGTGGAGGAGGGTAGTTCTCGAAGGATGCTCCGCCACGTAGGCTTCCACATAAGCGGGTGTGAGGATGGGCCTATATATGTATGTATGTATGTATGCATGTATAGGCGTGTGTGTGTATAAAGAAGAAAGAGGTGGCCTGTCTTGGGCGTCGAGGGGCAGCCGGTGAAGACGGGGACGGACCTAGGGGGGCAGTGTGCTGGGGCGTCGCCGGCCCTAGGCCGCTCCCCATACCGTCTAGTCGTATAAGTTTATAACTATCTTTTAATTGAACAATTGAAAATGAAAACAATGTTGTTATGCTGGATCATCAGCACATACATAATGATCTCATCATTAGTTAGTGAAACAAGTTGTTTTAATTTATTGAGTTCGTTTTATATACTATGAAACGGGTATGGGTTATTGTGTTTTGAAAGGGTGTATATGGAAATTTGATCTTTTAGAAGAGGATATAATGATATAATATATCATATACGATACAATCGTTTATTTTCATAATAAAAATGGTGGGTTGCTAACGGTTTACATGATATAAACTTTAAGGATGCAACATTTGAGTTTGAGAGGAAACGTAACAGACCAGAGAGGTATGACCGAAACCTCACAGAGAACACACTCAAGGCCATCAAGGTTATCGATAAAGTCAGATCCCGCAGGGGGGAAAAGCACATTCAGAACAGGTATTTTTTTCTGAGTATTTTTAATTCGTTTGCATATAAATGCGTCAATTCGGGTTATACTATCTGTAAAGACTCTGTTTTGACCCAAACAAGTCTTTGATCGTTTTTCTGACTACTAGATCTTTTAACGGATTTATAATGATGCAGATTGAAGGTTAGGGTTGCAAAGGACAGAAAGGAGGCCATAAAGGAACTTGACCAGCAAATCCACATACTCATAGCCCCGGGTGCGACGGTCAAAGGTGCATCGGCTGCTACAACATCGCCCAAGGTCCCTGTTAAAGTTCAACAGGAATCCAATGAAAATCGCATGGAAGAATGAATGATTATAATTTATATTGCGTGATTTTTGTATCGGTTTGAAATGTTACTCGTTACTCTTGAACTTCGATTTACTCTACAAATATGTTAGTTTTATGAAGATCTGAATTGTTTGTCACATTATTGTATTTTTGAGATAGATTATGCAAATTTTGACTTAAAAGTAGTGGTGCACAAAAAAACCCGCAACAGGTTTTATTAATGACTGTGTATTCACTACCCGTACCCAATCCTACCCGTAGGGTACACAACAGGTATGCTTAGCGATCTGAAAACTGGTTATTCCCAACCCGATTTATACCCGATACCAGGTTTTTCTTTTTCATACCTGGACCGGGTCTTTTTATACCTGGACCGGGTTTTTTATATCCAGGCTTTGTTGTAAGATTTCAAGTTTTATGTTATGTTATTAAATTTAAAGTTTCTATATTGGAACCCAATGTTTAATATTTCAAGTTTTATGTTATTAAATTTAAAGTTTCTATATTGAAATTTTTGGTTAAAATGAGAACCACTTTGGGTTGTGAGAACGAGAACTAGGTTATCCAAAAGGTTTTTCAAAAAAAAAAAATCTCAAAAATTTTAAAAGAAAATCACTTGTTTCAGCAAAAAAAAAAAAATTTAAATGCCGCATACACAAGTTTTCATGAGGTGTAAAAAAATATATATTGTCGTACCAAAATTTACATCAGCGCATAAACAAAACTACCGACTCGACAATTTTTTTTACAGATGTGTTTATAATATTTTCATCTACGTTTGTGCAAAAAAATTGTGGCCCGACTCGCGCGGGAAGTAGGAGTTCTCACGGTTCTCATAATTCGTGGTGGTTCTCATTTGAACCAAAGCCCTATATTGGAAACTAATAAATAACAAAAAATTGCATAAAACTCACAGCTTCAAAACCATGTATTACCAATACCCAAACCAGGTTATCCAATACCCAAACCGGGTTTTCACCGGGTTTTTCTGATACCCGAAAATCTGGCTATTTTTATACCCAGGTATAGAAAACCCGAACCCGGGTACATCAGGTATGGTTTTCTTGGCCAATACCCGGACCCAATCGAGAAAGAGAATATACGTATACACAGTTTCAAGTTTTGCCAAACATAAAATCTACAAGCATTACATAAAAACAACTCTAGTGTTCCAAACTGAGTGAAGAATCATATGAAACAAATCAAATTTTACAGGCATCTTATGCCAAATAAAATGCTGCTGCACCATCTTCACTCTCTTCTGCATTTCTATATACTTCTTCTCCGGTATCGCTCTAAGAATACGACCCAGATTCACCACTTCTTTCTCCAAAACAAACACCGAAAACGCCTCCCAATTCAAAACCTCGAAAAAAGGCGGGACATAATTATCAGATATGATCACGGGGACACATTCGTAGTATATCGATTCCACAATTCTCGGGCTGTACACTTCATGCCCGCGTGCACAAATACAGTATTTACTACTCTTCATGTACATACGGTATTTAGCTTTACTTTCAATATCACGGGCCATTGGCCCGAGTATTATAATATCAGGCTCTTTATTATCTTGCCAAGTTTGAAGTAAAATCGGTCTTAAGTTTCCGTGCATCCCGCCTGCAAAAAATGCAAGTATCGGTCTTTCTGAAACCGGGTTTCCACCGAGATCTTGAACCGGGTTTTCCGCACTACGGATATATGTAGCGGGAAGAGTCGTGTCTTTGCCAATTTTGAACCCCCTACCAAGATTCGAGTTGCAAAGAGATCGAATGCAATTTCCCATATGATCTTTCGTTAACTCCATCGCCTAGTTTCGATAGGGTAAAAAAATAAAAGATTTGCTTAGTTTCGATAGGGTAAAAAAAAGATTCATCAAAGTCTTAAGAGTAAACTGCCATTTTGGTCCCTATGGTTTGGTCAATTTTGCCACTTTAGTCCAAAACTCAAACTTTTTGCATCTGGGTCCCTGTGGTTTCAGTTTTATTGCCATTTTGGTCCAAAAATGAAATCAGGTCATATTTGTCTTATAAAATCCTGTTATTTTGTCATTTTCCGCAGGGGCAAAATGATCATTTCTTTTTTTATAAATAAATACCATATTTTATAAGACAAATATGACCTGATTTGCCCCTGAGAAAAATGACAAAATTGCAGAATTTTATAAGACAAGTATGACCTGATTTCATTTTTGGACCAAAATGGCAATAAAACTGAAACCACAGGGACCCAGATGCAAAAGGTTTGAGTTTTGGACTAAAGTGACAAAAGTAACCAAACCTCAGGGACCAAAATGGCAGTTTACTCAAGTCTTAAAGATTCATGTTAAGTTAAATTGTAAAGTATGCATTGCAACTTCTATTTAAAATCCGTATACCGATTAACCCGGCCTGAATAACCCGAAACCGATTAACCCGACCCGAATTTTATTTGGGTCGGGTTACGGATAGAATTCCCATATCAAAAAACCCGAAGAACACCTCTATATGTATGTATGGAAAGCAAACGTACCCAATCGTGACAAGCAACAAGAAAATGATCAGCTCCGTTAGTTCTGTTCCAAAAAGGATATTTTCCAGCGATTAAACTTGCGTAATGCTTTAAACGTTGTTCTAAATCTTTGCGGGACGTAGGAGTTCGCTCCTGGGACGTGTTTCTTAGTTTAAGTGAACTAAACGGTAGATAAAACAAGTGCGCCTTTCTGGGATCCTTTACGACAAAGTTTCGATTTTTCTCCATCAGTTTCATGAACCATCCTTCGGAAGCATAGATACCCCTTAGTTTCGGATCATGAAAAATCGGCTTTTTCCCTTCCTTGTATATGTACACTTTTAACGTTTTTTCCATCGATTCGTAACTCCTGTTAAAAACGAGATTACATGGTGTTTTGAAAGTGATTATGCAATACATGGATAAAGTTGGACCTTTAAACGAACCGAACGAACACGAACAGAGGCATGTTCTTGTTCGTTCATTTAACTTTAACCGAACCCAAACAAGAACATGTAATCGAACACTTTTTTGTTCATGTTCGTTCATTAAGAAAATGGACATGTTTGTGTCCGTTTATGTTCGTTCATTTAAAACCTAAACGAACAGTTCACGGACGTAAACGAACATAAACAAACAAACTTAAACGAACATAATTTAACAAACAAAAAATAGCACAAATGAACATAAGTGAACAGATATAAACGAACACAAATGAACATATATAAACGAACACAAGTGAACGTAAAGTAGTTTATTTATATAAATTAGTGATTAATAACGATAAGTTCCATTTGAAAGCCCAATTTTAATTACTAGAAAACCCAATTACTAATTAGTTATATTTATATGAATATAACTGCTTATGCATTTATGAAAATTTAAACGAATGTAAATAAATGAACATAAATGAACGAACATAATCAGATGTTCACGAACATAAATGAACAAACAAAGCGTGTGTTCATGTTTGTTCACGAACATAATAATTTTGTTCATGTGTGTTCGTTTATTAAAGGGAAATTGGCCTGTAATAATCCCACCTAGACCTTATTGGCCATTAATAATCCCACCTCAGAATATTCCCCCCACCAGTCCCACCTTTCACCTATTTTTCCTACAATGGTCCCCCGTTAAAAAAACTTAACGGAGTTAAGCTTTTTTCCAAATTACAAACAAATTTTTTAGGGCTTTTGATTAGAACGACGTTACGAGTCCATTGATATAAAACTTGCTTCGAAACGGTGCTCCAAACGATGAAAACGGCGCTTCAATTCGAGTGTTTAAATTTCCAATTAATCAAAATTAAGTCACTTGGAGCACCATTTCGAAGTAAGTTTTACATCAATGGACTCGTATCACCGTTCTGATCAACAGCCCTAAAAAATCTATTTGTAATTTGGAAAAAAGCTTAACTCCGTTAAGTTTTTTTAACGGGGGACCATTGTAGGAAAAATAGGTGAACGGTGGGACTGGTGGGGGGAATATTCTGAGGTGGGATTATTAATGGCCAATAAGATCTAGGTGGGATTATTATAGACCAATTCCCCTTTATTAAATAAACAAACTTCCCGTTGAACGTGTTCATGAACGTTCGATTCGTTTACGGGCCTAGATGAAGTGATTGTGATAAATAAAGATTTTACCTTAAAAACCGAGAAAGATTGTGATAAAGAGAAGGATGAAGTCCTTCAATGCTCTCTAACACGGGCTCATTCTCGATCTTCATCCGTGCATGTTTAAGTTCCCGGTCACGAGCAGATAACGCCTTATTTTTCTATAACGCGCAAAAAAACAAGTAAATTAGTACAAAGTTACAAACTCAAATCCCATATTTACTAAAACGGAAAATCATAACAACAAGCAAGTCCCTACACTGAAACGAGCAGCAACCGTGGATTCAAGAACCGAAACCATGTAAGAAAGCCGCGTTGGTTCTAAAGCAACCACAACAGTTTGACCACTTTGACCCGAATCATTTTGCTTCATTTCACTTTGTGAGAGCAAAGATCCATTATTACAACCATACCCTTTGCACCCTTCTTCTTCGTTCGACCCGTTTACATGTACCACTTCTATCTTGTGTGTACCAGCACCAGACAGTGTTCTGAAAACCGGACCGGACTCGTTACTGTTGTTATAAACAGGCGCTTCGTTGACGAAAATACCCTTGGTGACAGGTGGTACACTCAAAGTGTAAGGAAAAGTGATCAACTGAGATATTATTATGAGAATAATAACTACCACAAGGCTTATGATTAACACCAAAAGCTTCAAGATTTGAACTTTACCTAATCTTTGCAATGGTCTTTTGGTTTCCATGATCTTGGGCAGTTGCCCAGTTTCAAAACCCAAATTTCAAAAAAGCCCTAATTTCAAAACCCTAAATTTCAAAATTTTATGTCATATCTGAAAGTATTGAGATTTTTGCCTAAAACCCTAATAATGGATTCATGGGTCAATGTTTGTCAACTCGAATTCATGAGATTAAAAATGTTGAATCATTAATAGTCGGTATAGTGCTTAACAGTTCAGATGCAAATGTCCGACCAATTCGGAGTAGAGAGGTCTTAACCATTCAGACTCTGTATAATGCTTAATCATTTAGAGGCAAATGTCTGAACCATTCAGATATATGCTCCCAAAACAAATAGTCTGAACCATTAAGTGCTGAACCAGAGTTCTGAACTATTAAGAGCTTCATTAAGAGCTAAACAACCAGCCCCTAAGTTTTGATATTCGTTTTATAAAAAAAATAAATAAAAAAAATTAGTGTTCGTATTTTAAATCAATTGAATTTTTGAGTTTTACTTTTCACAATCAAATAAAATATGTAATGTCAACCACATACATATTTCTAACATAAGAGAAAGAGATCTAGGTGATATGGACTCGCTAGGACGGAGTTGATGTCGATTGAGGATTCGCCTAGGAGAGTGCCATCACTTAGTTAGTTGGACAAATAAGCTAGGGAAAGAAGAGTAGTCAGGGTATGACGAAGCACGTTTGATACGTAAGCGAATACATATCACATGGGTTTGTACTAATCTGCTTTCGAGCTGTCGAGCGACGATTCCTCCATCTAGTAAGAAAGGACGTGTGGGGCTTGTCTTATAATAAAGGGGGTGCTCTCTTATCTAATTCTCTTATCTGATGTGCGCTATATTATTGTGTCCTAGTTTTGAATAAGTGATATGCGATTAAGCCATGTGGCGTCTGCCAAAAGAAAGGAGGCCTTCAATATAAAACATTCATATCTTACTAATAATAAGAAAGAGTTAGTCACCTTCAAGGCCTATGAATAGAAGCTTCTTTTGATCTATATGCTTTCAAAGAGAGGTAGAAGTCGGAAAGAAAGACTTCAGTAACACTTATTTCAATAACAACAATTTGTTGTAGCCTTCAAAACTCGTTGAAATTTTCAAAAAACTTAAGTACGAAATATTATGATTCAAAGTCAAACACAACGTATGTAGATCATATATTAAAATAGTGATGAAAAATTGCATTATCTTGTTTCATTCATTCAGGTTCTTTGAGTAGCTCTGACAATGAACCAATATTCAAATTTAGTATAGATACACACCTTTTTTTAAATAAAATATATGAATTTACAATATTATTTTACTAACAAATTGTATCTTTAAAAGTAATTCTATTTAAAGTTATATATGATTTCATAAAAAAATGTTAATCACCAAAAGGTAGCTCGTAGGTTTGCAATCACAAGGCATAATTATCCCAAACTTGAAAACCATTGGGAATCAAATTTAGGGTTCATATGCAGTTTTTGTATACAGTATCTAGTTTTTGCATGTACTAAATCTTATACTAGTTATAAGTAGATGTCAATGTGTCATATGTGACCATCAGTGGCGGATCCAGAAATTTTTCCCACCAGATTCCTTTTGGTAGATTTTTTTAAAGAGTTAATAGGCAAAATGGTCCCTGAGGTTTGCTCACTTTTGCCACTTTAGTCCAAAATCCAAATTTTTTAAATCTGAGTCCCTGAGGTTTGCATTTTTTTGCCATTTTAGTCCAAAAATGAAATCTGGTCAGATTTCTCAAAAAAAACCTCAGTTTAGTCCAAAAGACAAAACTTGAGGTTTTTTTTTTTTAGAAATCTGACCAGATTTCATTTTTGGACTAAAATGGCAAAAAAATGCAAACCTCAGGGTTTAAAAAATTTGAATTTTGGACTAAAGTGGCAAAAGTGAGCAAACCTCAAGGACCATTTTGGCTATTAACTCTTTTTTTTTAAATCATACAAAATTTCCACTATTTTTTCATTTTTTTTTTCCAAACTAAGGGGGGGTCCCGGGAACCTCCAAAACATCCCTAGATCCGCCACTGGTGACGATATCAATTTGTAAAAGTTGCATAATAAAGAAGGCTAGATGGTTGAATACAATACATTGCAAAAATCCCATCATTCTGGATGATCAAGCACAATACATTGATTGCTAAAGGTTTTAGACTGATAATACCAATCATATGTTTTTTAATCACTAACATTTAACCATTATGAAACCATCTCATCTTCCTCCCCCATTGTTCCTTCACTGAACATGTAGTCGCGTTGATACTCGATCAAGTACTGCGTCGATCTCTTCACATCCCAAAACAGCTCGTAAGCGCGACTAACGTCTTCCATCTCAACAACCTTCCCTTTCCTCTTTTGACAAGCCAACGCGGCTGACGTAATCAAGTTTATCGCATATCTTAACGATGTGTCCACCCCGATTTTCGTCAACAAGACCTTTGCATCTTCTGATACATCCACATCTTCCTCTTGACACCGTATATCTAGAATCTTGCGAATGTCTTCTTCGGTGTAGGGTTGTGTGGAGATGATGAGGAGTCGGTCCAGGAAATCGATTGGTATCCCGTGTGGCGATTTGTAGTTTGTGCCGCGAATGGTTGTGATTCCTCGGTTGGTGGCGACGACGAGTATCGGTGCCATGTCGTTTTCTAAGGCACGGTTTAGGAATGAGAAACACTCGATGTCGAGCATGTGGACTTCGTCGATGAAGAGGACACCTGGCACGATCTCGGCTTTTCCTTCCTCTCGCCACTCCGCAACCTTTGTGTCGATTTGTTCTCGGACCTCCGCTCGTATTTCACCGGTGTCGCCCGTGAAAAGCGCAAGAAACCCCTGTGTTCTGCTATTGATAACATCGATTTCATGAAGTGTAACGCAATGCACCACTTCTTTCCGCTTCTGCAGCTCGCCATCCGGACACTGTACGAACTTCGTTTGCGGCCCCATTGCATCATAATCTCTAGACCGCGAAAACGACCTCCCGAGTTTCGTTATCTTCCCCGAAGCCTTATCGATTGCAATCACATCGCCACTCTGAACCTTATCCTTCCCCAATGCTTCGATCATCTTCGCCCCAAGATCATACACCGTCTCCATCTCCGTCGTCTTCAAAGTCAACTTCCCGGTTTTCGATGCCGCTCCGGTCACCGCTGGACGGTCGATCTGGATTTCAACAACTTCCCCTTCGATCACTTCGGTCTCCTCTTTGATCCTTACACCAATAGCCTTCCTGAAAGTACGGATGAGTAGAAGACCAATTAACAGAATCGAAAACAAATTAACAGACAAAACTAAACCGAAATAACTAGGGGTGCAAACGAGCCAAGCCTTCCTCGGCTCGGTTCGAGCTTTGTTTTCAAAGCTCGAGCTTAGCTCATTGGTAGTTTCTCAAGCTCGGGCTCGGGTCGTTTATTATTTATTAATTAATATTTTAAAGAAAAATAATATAAATAATAGACTCGTTTAGGCTCGCGAGCTCGATAAGTGAAGCTAGGGCTCGTTTACTAAACAAGCTTATTTTTAGGTTCGGGCTTGGCTCATACACAAGTTTAAATAAGCTCGGCTCGTTTATTAGACAACTTTAAATAAGGTATAAATGTTATTAAATACTAATAAAAACTAATATTACACTAAGGCTCGACAAGCTTGACGAGTTTCACATGCCAGGCTCGAGCTCAGGCTCGATGAATAAACGAGCTTTATTTTAGGCTCAAGCTCGGCTTGGGCTCGATAAGGCTCGGCTCGTTTCGAGCTTTTTCTCGATCCGATCTTAAGCAGCTCATGAGCTGCTCGGCTTGTTTGCACCCCTAGAAGTAACCAAACCATACAAAAAAACTACGGTTCGGTTTTTCATTTTTCTGAAAACCTAAGTTCACAGTTCAGTTTCGGTTTTGTAATTTCAAAAAACCGAAACACACCGAATAATGAAAAAAACTGTTAATTTTCTAATGTTTGTTATTGGTCTTATGGATTATAATTTTTTATTTTTACGCCTAAATGATTTAGGCTCAAACGTGTGACGATCAATTAATCATTAACTAACATAAACATTTAAACCCAAAAATTTCAATCCCAAATAACAAAACTGAAACCGAACCCATCGTGAAAACCGAAAAAACAAAAAAAAAATCGGTTTTTATTTGGTTTGAGCACAAAACCGACCAATGGACACCCATACCTAAAAGCTTGCATAAGTGCTTCTGTTTTAGACATCTCCAGCGAAAAAAGCTCGCTGCCTGCAAGCATGGCGAACGGAGTTTCGAGTCCGATTGACTTAGCCATGCCCATGGCAATGGCGGTCTTGCCTGTTCCGGGCTGTCCGGCGAGAAGAACGGCTCGACCTGCGATTTTACCTTCCTTCACCATCTGAACAATAACGCCAGCTGCTTTACGGGCTGTGGTCTGACCAACCATACCTTCAGAACTGGCACGGGGTTCTAAGGCTGAGTCAAGGCCCAGCCCACGGATGTGAGAATGAGCGCCTATTCGCTCGATTCGGGTTAGGTCTCGGCTCTCGGAGACTTTGAGTTCCACCATGTTTGTTAATAATCTGGATGAATATCATTTAGGACAAACCGAAACCAAATCGTTAGAATTTGAAACTAAACCAAAGGCGTAGTAACAGTTTGATTTCACAGTTTTTGAGTTATGTTGTTTAAAAGTGATAAAAGACACCTAGGGCTGTAAACGAACTGAACGTTCAGCAAACAGTAACTGAACTGTTCGGCGGAAAGTTCGTTTATGTTCGTTCGTTTAATTAATGAACGAACACAAACAAGATATTCCGTTCGATTGACTAAATGAACGAAAGCAAACAAAGGTCTTGTTCGTCCGATTGCGTTTGTGAACGTTTGGTAATGTCACTAATGTGTTCGTTTACGTTCGTTCATGTTCGTTCGTGTTTGTTTCTTTATGTTAATTTGTTAAAAGTTTTAAATGTTTTTTTTAATGTGTCAGGTGTTTTAAGGTTAACAATGCTTTTATTTTAGAGTAAACTTCCGTTTTGCTCCCTGTGGTTTGGTCACTTTAACGGTTTTGCCCCAAACCTTTCAAAATAGCCATTTTACTCCCTGATCTATGAAGCTTATCTCTATTTCACTCCCCGTCCCTAACGTCATCCAATTCAACTGTTAAATCCTGGTCACATGCCCCTCACATGAGGGGCATTTTAGTCTTTTCCCATCCCATGTACTTAACAGTTGAATTAGATGGCGTTAGGGGCGGGGAGTGAAATAGAGATAAGCTTCATAGATCAGGGAGTAAAATGGCTATTTTGAAAGGTTTGGGGCAAAACCGTTAAAGTGACCAAACCACAGGGAGCAAAACGGAAGTTTACTCTTTATTTTAATTTCAAGTTTAATATTCGGTTTGTGTTTGTTTGCATTTGTTTGTGTTCGTGACCAGTGTTCACGAACTATTCGCGAACAACTGAACATTCTTATCAAACGAACACGAATGTAAACTTCTGTTCAACATGTGTTCGCGAACAGTTCACGAACAACTGCATTTTCTTAACGATTGAACACAAACAAGGCTCGTTCGGTTCGGTTCGTTTACAGCCCTAAAGACACCAAATAAGTAATTTGATAACACATGTAAACAAAAAAGTAAATGAATCACCATATAACAAATAGGGTAAAGTTCTTGTACAAATAATCTTAACATACTAAACATACAAATTGAAGGAAAACTCAAAAAGACAAGGTGGCATTTTTGTAATTATCAATAACTATCAAAGTTACTCTACAAATATACCTAAAAAAACCTACCCACCCCCCCCCCAACCCCCCAAAAACCTAAAAAAACCTAACCCCCCCCCCCAAAAAAAAACTAAAAAAACCCAACCCCCCAAAAACCTATCAAAGTTAATAAAAAATGTTAAAAAAAAATTGTGTTTTTTTAGGTATTTTTGGTTGTAACTTTGATAGTTGGTGGTAATTACAAAAATGTCACCTTGTCTTTTTGGGTTTTCCTTCAATTTGTATGTTTAGTATGTTAAGATTATTTGTATTTGATCTTTTGCCATAACAAATAACAATTGTTCAAAATAATGAGATAACAGAGAATCGAAGATAATACATATCATAAGATATTCATTCATACTCCTAAAACAATTAAAACTAATTATTTTCGTCACAATTTAATGCAGCAAGCAAGCAATCACAAACACGCTAAATGATCGTAAACAGTGAGTCATGATGTAGAACATATTCAAAGAATTAAACAAACAAAAGCAGAAACTGATTTACAAAAACAGCAGAACAATCGAGAGAGAAAGCATACCTTAGGGCACGAAAAAGACGCAGAGATGTTGAATGAGGATTCTTTATATCAACTACGATTATGGGCCTGGCCCAATATCTTTTTATTATATATTCCCAGCCATAAGTAGAGGTGCACAAACCGGTTTTTTTAATACCCTGGTTCAAGTGTATACCTCGGTACGGGTATGATTGGGTTTTGACTTTTTGGATATTGATCATACCTGGGTCGAGTTCGGGTTTGGGTTCGAGTATTGGCCAGAAAATCTATATCCTGTATACTCGGGTTTGGGTAGGGTTCGGGTTTTCAATACCCGGGTATTAGAATATCTTATTTCCGGGTATTGGTCGGGTATGGTTCGGGTTCTGATAATAGATAGGGTTTTTCGATTCATTTTTTGGCATAAAATATATTGTATGCCTTGAAATTTGCCCAAAAAAGTCTCACACTAGCTCTAAACGTTCAAAAAAAGTTGTTCACAACGGGTCCGAGTATTACAAAAACCCGGGTCCGGGTACTATGAAAACTCGCGTATGAAGCATAATATGCATACCCAGTCCCTACCCTATGGGTATTGTCGGATTCAGGTTTGGGTCGGGTTTAAAAAACCTTGTTTTCCTAATACCCAGGTTCGGGTTTTTTGTGCACCTCTAGCCATAAGGGAGCCCATAACTTACATATCAAGCTAGTACAGTTCAAAAAGATCGCAGTTTGAAGCTCGCTTTCTTAATTAATTGTTAACTTATTTTTGTGTGTGTATATATTAATGTTTATATGATTTATTTATTTTAATTTGTTTGATTTAATTATTTGTTTTTCTTATTTTACAACTAGGTTATAACCCCGTGTATTACACGGGTTGAATAAATGTAATTTTATATACCAAATAATAAAACAATATATATTTAAAAATCTTGTTTATTACATGGGTTGAAAAATGAAATTTTATATATTAAATAATAAAAAAATTGTATTTTTAAGAACCCCGTGTATTGTACGGGTAAAGTAAATTTAATTTTATCCATTAAATAACGAAAAAGTTACATTTTTAATAACCTCGTGTGTTATACCGGTTGAGCAGATGTAATTTTATATACCAAACAATAAAAAGTTATATCTTTATAAACCCTATCTATTATATGGATTGAATGAATCTAATTTTATATACCGGGGGGGGGGGTTATTGCACGGACCTCCCGGCTGCTGGAGTGATCCCACTCCACAAGCTAGCAACGTCCCAATGCTGCCTGGCGGTGAATACCCCATCCCAAGCTGAGTCTGTTTCCCTCTGGCGGTTAATTAATATAAATCTAATTTTATATACTACATAATAAAAAAGTTATATTTTAAAAAACACAATGTATTACGCGAGTTGCATAAATGTAATTTTTTATAGTAAAAAATAAAAGTGTTATATCCATAAAAAACCTCGTTTATTACACGAGTTGAATGAATCTAATAAATATTTATATCTTTAAAAAAAATAACGGAAGCACGGGTTGAAAAATGTAATTTTATATATCTTCTATCTACTATAATAAAAGAAACCAAGTTTTGGACACGTGTCATTCATTAAAGGTATTCTCAAATCTATACTTATTTTATATTAATTAAATAAATAAAGAATAAATTAATATTAAATCTTATCGTACTTTAATAAAATATTATCCTCAAATCTAAACTGTTAATTTAATATATTTTTATTCAACTTGTGTAAAACGGTACTCAAATTTACACATTAAATAATATATCTCTATGTATATCTCATAAATAATTTTTTAAAACTTTAATAATTTTTTTATTATTTACTATAAATATAAATTTTTTTATTATTTACTATAAAATATAATTTTTTTATTATTTACTATATAAAGTTACATTTATATAACCCGTGTAATACACGAAGTTTTTAAAGATATAACTTTTTTATCATATGCTATGTAAAATTAGATTTATTCAACACGTGTAATACACAGGGTTTTTAAGGATATATATTTTTATTATTTGGTAGATTTTCAACCCGACTATACATGGGTTTTTTAAAGAACATTTATATAACCCGTGTAATACACGAAGTTTTTAAAGATATAACTTTTTTATCATATGCTATGTAAAATTAGATTTATTCAACACGTGTAATACACAGGGTTTTTAAGAATATATATTTTTTATTATTTGATAGATTTTCAACCCGACTATACATAGGTTTTTTTAAAGATGATAACATGCAAAGTGAATAAATTCAAATTTAAATAATTATGGACTAACTTTAATTTTAAATGTTATGCTTTTAAACAGTTTACGTGACAGATGTGCTAATGCATGTGAATAAATTCAAATTCAAATTCAAATTTAAAATTTAGATGTAATTATCTAGATGTGCCATGAGGAAAAAAACCGGCTGAGCTTATAAATATATATTACTCTGGAATTCGTGTGAATTCTTATTAGATTTGATTAAATATTATTGATAATAAAAATTCGTATTAGATTAGATTTTAGATTTTAGATTTTATTAAATATTATTAATAATAAAAATTTGTATTAATTTAGATTAAATATTATTATTATTAGTATTATTAATAATTAAATATTATTATTATTAGTATTATTAATAATTTTAATCAATTAAATGAGAGAATGACAAGTGTCTCAAAACAGGTTTCTTTTATTATATAGTATAGATATAGATTATTATAATGTTTTATAGACAAACAAATGGTGTAGATAAGAGTTTTTTTTTCTTAATCACTTTTACATGTTGTGTGATTTATAAAATTATAACACTTCTTTTACATAGATATTAATCCATCAAAAATACACAAACTTGACATTTAACAAAATAATCCGGTATTAGTGGTTAGCTCATATTTAAATAACATGTTTCACGACTATAAAATATTAATCCATCGATAAATTATTGGCTTTTCAATTCCAAAACCGCCTCTAGAAAATGTATTAGAAAACTCTCCGGTTGTGGCACCTACAAACCCTTCGGTTGCGACATGGTTATTTAAAATATGATGTTCTATAAATATTCAAATATATGTAACGCCATTTTTTAAAGCGACAGATTGTTTTAAACGTGTTTAAATTGTCCAATGCTTATCTCAAAATACAACAATACGACGTACTTTTTCTATATGCGTTCAAACCAACCTGGCGTAACACACGACCGACATGCTTATTTTTATTGTAAGTTAATTAGATGAATTACCTTATACCCAGTAAAAGATGTAATAGTTTACCAAATTACCTTATGCCTAAGATGCAAAATTGAAGATGAAAAAGGATTTGACTTCTTCTTTGAAGACTAAAGTGAAATTCTTATTTGGTGCAAAAAAGGAGTGAGGCACTGGTTGGTGGGAGTGATAGGAGACCTAGGGAAACCTGTGTTCGATGCTTGAGTCAAACGAGTTTTACTGGTAATTTTACTGTCGTGCCTATATGCGGGTGGGTTACCGGGTTTTTTCCAGAATTCGTGGTGGATGACTCGGGTTACTCTCGGAGTACTCCGTTTATCCCGTGGATGCCCAAGAGTGTTCGGGATTGATTTGTTGGCCATTTAAAAAAAAAAAAAAAAAAAAAAAAAAAAAAAACATGAAAATTCGAGGATGACGAGATAAGGGTTTAAAGACTCGCCTTTCATTCCCATCTTTTTCATCATTATTCCTCATTACCCAGAGCACAAAGCTTGAATCTTTATCAAAGAATCGTGTTCTTCTTATCAGGGTAACTTAATTTTCCATATGGGTATCTACAATTTCTTATTTTTTTCCTTAAACAATCGGTTATGAGTACTGGGTCAGTGTCAATTTGTGTAATTTGTAATGCTGTTTCAATTACTTATAATTTCTTGATGATGAGTTGAAGCCCCTCTTGTTTGGTGTTACATAATTATTTGATGAAACTTTTGGCTAATTTTTGTGGGTTATTTAGATTAATTGGATTCTTGTGGATATATGTGAAATCAGTTTAAACAATGTAGCATTTACATATCCAGTTTGAATGTGATCGAATGCCGTTCGTTTTGATTCGTTTTGTAAGCAAAATTAAGAACATTCATATGATATTCAAGATAGTGCTTAATTTAGGGGTGCAAACCTACTCGAGCTCGGCTCGAAAAAAAGCTCGAACGAGTCGAGCTTAAACGAGCCCGAGCCTAAGAACAAGCTCGTTTACTAAACGGGCCCGAGCCTAAGAACAAGCTCGTTTACTAAACGGGCCCGAGCCCGAGCTTCGTTTATCGAGCTCGAGCTGGCTCGCGAGCTTAATCGAGCTTTTTATTTATATATTTTTTATTAATATATTAAACATATATTTATATAATAATAATTACCATTTATATTAATATAAATAAATAACTAAACTATATGTATAATAATAATTATAATTAATATAAATTAATTAATAAATACTAAACGAGTCGAGCCCGAGCCGAGCTCAAGCTTGAAAAATTACCTTCGAGCCGAGCTCGAGCTTCAGAAATAAAGCTCGAATCGAGCCGAGCTCGAATCGAGCTTTCATATGTTAAACGAGCTCGAGCTCGAGCCTGGTCGAGCTCGGGCTCGGCTCGGCTCGTTTGCACCCCCGGTAATGTAGTACTAAAATTCATAAGATAGTGAAAAAAATCTTTGCAATGAACATGGATGCATATAAATCATTCAATGTTATAGCTGGGTACGGGTTGGGTAACGGGTCTTGTTGACTTTTAACCCGTTTGACCTACACGTTTTAACTGTTAGGAGTGAAATATGACCCAACTTGACCCGTTTGACTTTGATAGCATATATGTTGCTCAACAGGTGAAGTAGTTAATGAAGAATTAGCATCATTACCAACTCACGCGGCCCGAATTTGATTCGTAATTGAATAACAAGATGACACGCGCTATCCCATCGTCAACAAGCAGTATCTCTCTTATCCCCGGGTGCACTTTTAATACAATAAAAACCAAAAGTGGTTCGATAAAATGTTGTGTATTACCTCTATCAACGTCCCTTAGATTATTTACGCATATCGGGGCATTCGGGTCCCACCATAAGCCAAGATTCGGAGTAGCATTAGCCACTGGGGTGGATGTGGATGTACCCGTAGAACAACAAGCTGACCAATTGGATTCTACTGTTTCGGGTCAAGATTCTGGTCAAACATCAAAACCAACATCAACCGTCGATAAATCTAAACAAAGATCACGGCCCGTTAGAAAGAGTGAAATGCCACCCGTGAAAGACGAAGAATTGGTTCCGGGCGCAACTTTCACGGGTAAAGTAAGATCCATCCAACCGTTTGGAGCTTTCGTTGACTTCGGTGCTTTTACAGACGGGCTGGTTCATGTCTCACAGTTAAGTGACGGTTACGTTAAAGATGTTTCAAGTGTCGTTTCGGTGGGCCAAGAAGTGAAGGTGAAGTTAGTGGAGGCAAATATCGAAACGGGCCGTATCACGTTGACCATGCGGGAAAACGAGTCCAGTAAAAACACGGGTCAGAAGTCAAACCCGAGGCGGGACCGAGATGAGGGGAGAAAAAGTACTAAATTTGTTAAGGGTCAAGAACTTGAAGGGACCGTAAAAAATCTTACACGTTCGGGTGCTTTTATAAACCTATCGGAAGGCGAGGAAGGGTTTTTACCGGCTTCTGAAGAAGCCGATGAAGGGTTTGGGAGTCTAATGGGTGGCGGTTCATCGCTTGAAATCGGTCAAGAAGTCAAAGTTCGGGTTTTGAGAATTGCTAGAGGTCAAGTAACTTTAACCATGAAGAAAGATGATGATAATAAAGATTTAGACTCAAAGCTTCAAGGAAAAGTTTTTACTGCTACGAACCCGTTTCTTATAGCGTTCCGTGAAAATAAAGATCTCGCTTCGTTTTTAGATGATCGGGAGAAAGTTGAAGGGGAGGATGTGAAGTCTTCAGGTAACGGATCGAGTCGGGTTGGGTTATAATTTAAACGAGCTCGAGCCCGAGCCTAAAAAACAAGCTCGTTTAGTAAACGAGCCCGAGCCTGAGCTTCGCTTATCGAGCTCGAGCCGGCTCGCGAGCCTAAACGAGCTTTCTGTTTATATATTTTTTTATTCATATATTAAACATATATTTATATAATAATAATTACCATTTATATAAATATAAAAATAACTTAATTATTTGTATAATAATAATTATAATTAATATAAATTAATTAATAAAGCTCGAATCGAGCCGAGCTCGAGCTCGAGCTTTCATATGTTAAACGAGCTCGAGCTCGAGCCTGGTCGAGCTCGGGCTCGGCTCGTTTGCACCCCTAGTACTTATAAACAATTGGGGCATTTAATATGATTACAAAAACTATAACTTTTTTTTAATAAAATGATTTTTGAATCACATGATAATCTATGCAGTTAATATCCGTGATATATTGGTTATTGGTCCCCATGTAAATCCGGTCAGAATATCGGTACCGATATTATCGGCGATATTGACCGATATAACTGATAAATCACCGATATAACCGATATATCACTGAATTGTTAGTGTTAAATTGCTATATATATAAATTCTACATGATATTAAAATTACCGTATCTCACCGAGATAACCTATATCTCAAATATCGGACCTTGACCGATATCAGATATTTTACCGCATCAACTGCATAGATGATAATTTGGAGAAAGTTTGTTACTTTTATGCATTAAAAATACATAGTGGGAAACTTTCAACCCGTTTGATCCGTTTTCTTTATACGCCTTTAGCTAACTTTTATATTAGAGTTAATAGCCAAAATGGTCCCTGAGGTTTGCTCACTTTTGCCACTTTAGTCCAAAATCTAAAATTTTTAAATCTGGGTCCCTGAGGTTTGCATTTTGTTGCCATTTTAGTCCAAATTTCGAAAACTCCCTTTTTTGACTGTTGCAACCAACCTATTTTGTCCTTTTGTGCAGGGGTATTTTGGTCATTTTTATGAGTTATCATAACAAACTCAGATCAAGAACCCAAAATACCCATGCGCAAAAGGCCAAAATAGGCTGGTTGCAACAGTCAAAAAATGGGGTTTTTGAAAGTTGGACTAAAATGGCAACAAAATGCAAACCTCAGGGACCCAGATTTAAAAGTTTTGGATTTTGGACTAAAGTGGCAAAAGTGAGCAAACCTCAGGGACCATTTTGGCTATTAACTCTTTATATTATCGCTTGGGAATTAGAGATAAAACTATAACCCAAATCGGTCCGTTCATATGTGAACTGGTCGAAATTACGACTGCTATCGACTGTAAAGATCTGACGAGTGACTGAAACAACTTATTTTGAACCAGATGAAGATGTAATCAAACCTGTTTCTGATGAAAATGGTAGCATTATCAGTGAAGAACAAGTAGAGATACCGCAGGTGGCATAACGGGCTCAATCGAACAAGTTAGTTCCCCTGTAGTTTAAGGTTTGTTTTGATTACATTACATGTTATTTCAATAAGTAAAGATCTCTAACTAGTGATTTGTTGCTGCCGTTAGATACCGATGTTCGAGCTTAAGTCGTAGAGAGTCGAGGAAACCGAAACCGAAGTCCAAGTGGAAGTTGATGTTGGAATTGTAGCTGAGGGCCAACAAGTTGTAGATTAAGAGTGTGTTTGGATGAGTTTAGTAGTTGTAAGTTGATTTATGTTGATTTGTAGGTTGAGATGTATGTAAAAGACTAGACATTTTGATGAATATCATGGTTTAAGGTTATAAAACATTTAACTTGATGGTATTTGGAACCATAGTACTAAAATAATGTGCTTCTTTTAACATTTATTCGGCTCTAGAACCCACTCTAATATTAAGATATTTATTATTATTTATTTTAAATATAGTAATTAAATAAAGGGAAATTGGCCTGTAATAATCTCACCTAGACCTTATTGGCCATTAATAATCTCACCTCAGAATATTCCCCCCACCAGTCCCATCTTTCACATATTTTTTCTACAATGGTCCCCTGTTAAAAAAACTTAACGGAGTTAAGCTTTTTTCCAAATTACAAACAGATTTTTTAGGGCTTTTGATTAGAACAATGATACGAGTCCATTGATGTAAAACTTGTCTCGAAACAGTGCTCCAAACGATGAAAACGACGCTTCAATTCGGGTGTTTAAATTTCCAATTAACCAAAATCAAGTCACTTGGAGCACCATTTCGAAGTAAGTTTTACATCAATGGACTCGTATCATCGTTCTGATCAAAAGCCCTAAAAAATCTGTTTGTAATTTGGAAAAAAACTTAACTCCGTTAAGTTTTTTTAACGGGGGACCATTGTAGGAAAAATAGGTGAAAGGTGGGACTGGTGGGGGAAATATTCTGAGGTGGAATTCTTAATGGCCAATAAGGTCTATGTGGGATTATTACAGACAAATTTACGTTAAATAAATTAACAATGTATGTAATGTCTTATATGAAAAAAAAGTTCAATACAAAAGTCACTTTCATATAAGTTTTTATGATTTCGAATTAATAGAAAAATGTTTATTTTTCTTAATATATTCTACTATTTCAATAATACAAAAATACAATATGGTATAACTGCATGTTTGTTCATTTAACTAAACCAACGAAATTTCTTGTTCGTG
This sequence comes from Helianthus annuus, assembly GCF_002127325.2. NCBI lineage: Eukaryota > Viridiplantae > Streptophyta > Magnoliopsida > Asterales > Asteraceae > Helianthus > Helianthus annuus. The sequence continues at coordinate 2,314,071 of NC_035444.2, forward strand.
TTCGTTTGTTTAATAAACGAACGAACACAAACGAACTTCCCGCCGAACTGTTTGCCGAACGTTTGGTTCGTTTGCAGCTCTATTCCAACATGTTTAACGTAAATTGTTTTTTATTTTGATTTGCAGTAAATGATATGGTTGTGATGAAGGCATGGAAGAAATCGTACCCAGCGCCAGAGACCAAGAACGTAAAATTCTTAGCCGATGGGTCTGCAACCACACTCATGCACTTGGGCTGGAGCTTGACCGTACTGACAAAGGGCTCGGGATCAGGTCGAGGCGGTTTGCTCGTTGGTTGCCAACATTGAATCAGCCGGCGAATTCACTATTAGATCTTGGATAGATTGTTGGATTGAGCAAACTCTGTTCTCTTTTTAACATGTAGTATAAAAAGGACTACAAGATCAGTGAATGTTGCTCGGTAAGCAGGTAACTAGGGCTGTAAACGAACCAAACGAACACGAACAAGGCCTTGTTCGTGTTCGTTCGTTAAGGAAATAAATGTGTTCACGAACGGTTCATGAACACTTACCGAACGAGATTTTATGTTCGTGTTCGTTCATTAAGGAAATGAGCGTGTTCGCGAACGGTTCACGAACACAAATAAATTTCGCGAACTCGACGAAGGATAAAGATAGATGGCCCAGAGAGTAGCACTCGAACTTGAATCCCTTATTGTGGAACGGAGGTCGATCGTTTTCGTGGATGTAAATAATGAGAAATGAAAGGGAAATGATGCATAAATAAGGTGAAAATGGGTTTCCTAGTTTAATTGTTAGGGAAATAAAATAAATAAAAGTCTAATAATATAAAAAGTACAAATAAAATATAAGAAGGTACAAAGATCTTCAATTAAAACACAAACATACGAACATAAACGAACGTAAATCAATGAATGTTCACGAACACATTCACAAACACCTTATCGAACGTTCACGAACACAATCGAACGAACGAGACCTCTGTTCATGTTCGTTCATTTAACTAATCGAACGAAATTTCTTGTTCATGTTCGTTCGTTTATTAAACGAACGAACATAAACGAACTTCCCGCCGAACGGTTCACGAACTGTTCGCTGAACGTTCGGTTCGTTTACAGCCCTACAGGTAACGAATGGGTCGGGGTAACTAGCTTTTACGAATGGGCCCCTGAAGTTGTCACTGATGCCACGTCGGTCATACCAACCTCCTTCCCGACTCCATACTCCATAGCCTTAGCTAACCCAACTTAAGAAAGAAAAAAAAAATCGATAACCTGAACTAAGTAGCACTGGATCGGTTACGGGATCGGGGTACGGGGACGATACGGGAATGAGGAACGGCAAAACTCAAAATTCCAAGATACGGGTACGGCAATAAAAAATATAAAAAAATAAAAATACATTAAACAAATTCCAAAAATACTACATCTTCCAAAGGTAATTAATTATCAATAATCAAATCATTTTCAAATTCCGGTTCATCTAGTGAGAGATCAGCAATCGATAGAGAATTAGAGATGAGGAGACTTGAGAGTTTAGAGATTAGAGAAGCCGAATATGATAGGTCTATTTATTTAATAGCCGGTTGTGGAATTTGAAAGGGTAAAAACCCTAAAAATAAATGGAAACGGGCTGGATACTTCTACCAGATACGTCCCCGACATTGGAAACGTTTAGGAAACGTCCCCGACGAGTACCCATGGTGTTTCCGTCCCCGACAAGTACCCGAGACGGGTACGGCCACATGAATGGAGTCCCCGTGCTACATTGCTTGTAGCCCATATGAAAAAGTTTTTTGGGTCTGTGACCAATGGCGGAGCCAGAATTTTTTTCTTATGGTGTCATTTTTTATGAATATTCCGGTTTATAGTAACCCGGAGTCGAACTTTTTGGATCGGTTCGGATCTAGTCCTGTCAAATCACATAATAAAAGCAAATATTACAATAAAAGTATAATGTTATTGAATAAAAATACATAATAAAATTACAAAGTCATTTGAAATATATAAAAAATGCATTTAGTAGTTCCTCTGTACGCATTTTCATATTTTAAAACGATTCATAATGTTTTCAATGGCAACTTGCAAAAAAAAAAGAGTAAACTGCCATTTTGGTCCCTGTGGTTTGGTCACTTTTGTCACTTTAGTCCAAAACTCAAACCTTTTGCATCTGGGTCCCTGTGGTTTCAGTTTTATTGCCATTTTGGTCCAAAAATGAAATCAGATCATATTTGTCTTATAAAATCCTGCAATTTTGTCCTTTTTCTCAGGGGCAAATCAGGTCATATTTGTCTTATAAAATATGGTATATATTTATAAAAAAGAAATGATCTTTTTGCCTCTGAGAAAAAGGACAAAATAGCAGGATTTTATAAGACAAATATGATCTGATTTTATTTTTGGACCAAAATGGCAATAAAACCGAAACCACAGGGACCCAGATGCAAAATGTTTGAGTTTTGGACTAAAGTGGCAAAAGTGACCAAATCACAGGGACCAAAATGACAGTTTACTCAAAAAAAAAAACCTCTTTTTCATTATAACAAACAAATGCACAGATCATTCAAATAATCATCAAACATCCTGTTATGTTAAACAATTGAAACAAAACCAATTAGACATGAGACTATAATACTTACTGGATTAGAAAAAATAAAAATTAAGCATGGACCTTTAATGATTTAAAGTATACTAATTAAATTCAAGTAACTGGGCTTAATTTTTTTTAAATATAAATTTGTTTATTATGTAATTCTTTTAGAAGAAAACAAAACAATGGTGTCGTTTGTAAAAAGACAATGGTGTCGCTCGTAAAAAAACAATGGTGTCGCTCGAATTTTTTTATTATACGTTGTATTTGCTACACAAAATTCAATGGTGTCGGACGACACTGTTGTTAAAAGCGTGGCTCCGCCACTGTCTGTGACTGTCAGTGTCACTATTAAAACCCGAATTTCACAAATTAAAAGACTAAACCTGTTTATAAATAAAACCTTTATTTTTTTTTATTTCTGCATTTAGATATACAAGATCTTTTACTTCAAGAACTACACAAAAGAGTTGAATTCCATGATCAACAATGCATGAATTTAAAAACAATGCGTATGTCGGTCAAAGGTCAGAACAACGCTCGGTCAAACTGTATTTAATAATAATAATAATAATAATAATAATAATAATAATAATAATAATAATAATAATAATAATAATAATAATAATAATGGGTTAGGATATAATAGAAAGTTTATTTGGGTAGGAAGCCTAGGAAGTAATCTTGACCATCTGTTTATTTAGTCAAGGGCTAAGATTAAATAAGTGAAATTGAAGGAAAAAATTGGAGGCGCGGGGGTGTGTTAGGGGCATTCTAGTCAATCCAGGCAATAGTTTCTATCTCCTCCAATTCCCTCTCATCTTTAAACGTTAATAACTCTTTCATTCATACGACATTATTTTTTTTATAAAAATTGCACCAAAAAACAAGCGTTTTTTTTATCTTTAAAACGAGTATACTATTGCTATATTTTTGAAAAAAAAATTGAAAACACAGTTACGTAAAACGCAATGGAAAAAACCCAGTTGCGTAAAACGCAATGGAAAAAAAACCTAAAAAATGACATTTTTCTAAAACGCAATGCACCAAAAACACAAATAAATGTCTTATTTGTAAAACGCAATGGCCAGAAAACACAAAGAAATGTCTTATTTCTAAAACGCAATAGCCTAAAAACACAAAAGAAAGTGTACTTTCAAAAACGCAATGGACTGAAAACACATAAAAATGTGTTTTACCTAAAACGCAATGCACAAAAAACACAAACAAATGTGTTATTTTTCTAAAACGTAATGTCCAGAAAACACTTAAAATGTATGTTTTCTAAAACGCAATGAACTGAAAATACATAAAAATGTGTTTTACCTAAAACGCAATGCACCAAAAACACAAAGAAATGTCTTATTTATTAAACGCAATGGCCAGAAAACACTTAAAAATGTCTCATTTCTAAAACGCAATGGCCTAAAAAAACAAAAGAAAGTGTTCTCTCTAAAACGCAATGGACTGAAAACACCTAAAAATGTGTTTTACCTAAAACGCAATTACTAAAAACACTTCAAAATGTGTTTTTCTAAAACGCAATGGCTAGAAAACACATAAAAATGTCTTAGTTCTAAAACGCAATGGCCTAAAAACACCAAAGAAAGTGTTCTTTCTAAAACGCACTGAACCAGGACAATAGTTTTGTCTGTGAATTGTCTGAACCAGGAAGTATAAGATCAAAAACTGTCTACGAATGCAGTTTTCCAAAGGCAAATTTACAGAAAATTAAATTTTCTCATGCATTTTTATTAAAGCAATTTAATCGAAAATAAAAAACTGTCTGTGAATTGTCTGAACCAGGAAGTATGAAGAAATCGACCCCAGCCAGGGGCTCTGTCCCTTGGACCCTGCTACCAGGGGTGCTGCCCTCGAACCCCGGCCAAGATCGTAAAACGCAATGACTAAATCAAAAACTAGATCGTAAAAATGAAATTAAAGAATTTCTTACATGGATCAAAGCCGATTTCTTCAACGATTGAAAAAATTTTAATGATAGAAACACTTATCAGCGATCGAATCGAACGGATCGAGTGAGTATCTTCAAAATCACGGGAAAAAACGAGATTTTGAATTAAATTAAACTGGGTTTTCTTCAAAAAAAAAAAAGCTGAAGAACACGTTGATCGGGTGCTTGAATCATTGATTGATGACGAAAATCGCACTATAATGTAGTGATTATTGAGATAGTAAGTGAAGAAAATGTTGAAGATGGTGGGTTTTGAAGTTACTGGGGAGAAGAAGGAAGAATAAAGGATACGATTGACTAAAATATCTTTCCTCTTTATTTTAAATTTTATCACATGTCATAATCATATTGCTTCATATTCTTCATTGCCAAAATAAACTTTCTATTTGATCCTCATCTAATAATAATAATAAGGTGAAAGATATTATTATTTACAGGTAGCAGCGGGACCCCAAATTCTTTTTTTTTTTTTTGAACGGCAAATTTTTTTTATTCTTATCGTCTGTAGGACTTGAACCCAAATTCTTATTCAATTATTCACAGATGTGCCTGAGGAAAACATAATCAAAGGTTTGAATTCTTGCTCATCAGCTGCCTGAGGTAACGGGTCAGGTCAGGTTGGGGTACAAACAATTGGGGCATTAAATATGATTTACAAAAACTATAACTTTTTTAATACTAGTGATTTTTTGAATGGGAAAGTTTGTTACTTTTATGCATTAAAAGTACATGTGGCCATGTGGTCAACTTTCAACCCGTTTGATACATTGCATCCTGTACATCCATCTAACATGGGTTGGTCAACCCAGAATCCATCCCACAAGCCGAACCCACAGCGGTTGTGTCGGTGTTTCTGTGGTACGCCGGTGAACTCATGGCTCCATCTTGAAGAGTGCCTTGTGCACCCTCAGTTATATACTCACTTACCAGATATGAGGGATGGTTAAAATGAAAACCACTTTTATTGTGAAAACTCGAAAACTAACTAAAAAAAGCCTAAAAAACACACAAATTTTTTTTTTCAATTTTTTTTATAAAAATCGCTGGTTTTTATATATATAAAAAAAAACTTTTTTTCAAAAAAAAAAAATTAGTACACATGTGTAGTACACATACACATATTACACATGTGCACTACACAAATTTTCTTTTTTCTTTTTTTTTTTTTGAAAATTTTTTTTATATATATAAAAACCTGCGAAATTTGGTTTGCAAAAAAAAAAAAAAAAAAAAAAAAATTGTATGTTTTTTTGGCTTTTTAAATTAGTTTTCGAGTTTTCACAATAACTAGTGGTTTTCATTTGAACCTTCCTCACCAGATATGTTATCAAACAATTAATAGATGTATCAGTGATTTTTAAAATAACACATTTGAAAAAAAAAAAAAAAACAAGAATTTACTTGTTTTTTTATTAAAAATGCTAGAATAGCATGATGTTTAAAGATCCAAGCATTCCAGAAAACACAGCTTCAAGCACAAACCTTAATTATTGTATCTTAATAAAAAGCAGAATTCAGTTTCAAATACAAAAAAAAAAGACTGCATCAAAAGAAAAGGTTTGAAACACTATAAAGAAGTTCACAAAGCCGCCAAGATATCATCTGCACTGGAAACAGTGAACTCGCCGCCTGATTCAACGTTAGCAACCACCACCTTCAGGTTGTCAACCAACAGAGCAAACCGCCTTGACCTGACCCCGAGCCCTTTCTCAGCAAGGTCAAGCTCCAGCCCAAGTGCATGGGTGTAGGTTGCAGACCCATCGGCTAAGAATTTCACGTTCTTGGTCTCTGGGTACGATTTCTTCCACGCCTTCATCACAAACGGATCATTCACTGCACATTTAAAAAAAAAAAAAGATTTGTTTTTTTTTCATTAAATTAGCACAATGACACAATTAAATTTCTTGTTTATACAAACACTTACCACTAATCAACAAAAGGTCCTCCACACCCTTTGCTTTAAGCTCTTCAGATTTCTCAATGAAGCCTGGGACATGCTTCATACTACGCCACACGAATTATCGACAAGAATTTGTTACAATTTAAAAAAAAAAAACAATTTGACATTCAAAAGGAAAAGTGATGTCTGCAAGTAAACTAATTATTTAAAATTTGTGATTTTTTTTTTTTTTTGCATCGAGAAAGCGTGTATGTGAATTAAATTACAAGCAGACGAGCAACAAACTGCGCCGTCATTCCCTTCTGAATAGAAAACCCTAATTATTGTAACCGAAATTCAACCTCTTATCATTTGCTTCCAATTCTTCATATCAAACCAAACAATCCAAAAACATACATTCAAACACCCTAGATCAAGAAACACACACACACACACACACACACTATCATTAGGGTTTTAATAACCAAATCCCTAAAACCCAAAATCATTTCATAACTTCCCCAAATATCATCAATTAACAACACATGTACACATAAAACCCCTAACAACCTTCCAATTTCCAACATAATTTATAAAAATTAGGGTTTCAATAACCAAACCCCTAAAATTCAAAACCTTAAAACCCTAAATCTTAAAATCAATTCAAAATTTCCCCAATTAACATCAATTAACAGCACATAAAACCTAACAACATTCCAATTTCCAACAATCAAAAACTCAACACCTCAAAAAGCAACATAATTTATAAAATTTAGGGTTTCAATAACCAAACCCCTAAAATTCAAAACCTTAAAACCCTAAATCCTAAAATCAATTCAAAATTTTCCCAATTAACATCAATTAACAGCACATAAAACCTAACAATACTCCAATTTCCAACAATCAAGAACTCAAACACCTCGAAAAGCAACAAAATTTATAAAAATTAGAGCTTTTATAAAACCTGCAAGTGGGAGTGAAGGCACCAGGGACACCAAAGATGACGACTTTCTTGCCGGCGGCGAGAGTGTGAACAGAAACCTGTTGCAACTCATCATTCTCGTCGAAATAAGCAAGGGTTCCGTCGGGAATTGTGTCACCAACTTTGATCGGAGCCATTTTTAGTGACGAATTGGTTGTGGGTGGTAAGTGGTTGAGTTGTTTATTTTTTTGTGACGAAATGGCGGTGAGTAGTTGAGTTATTTATAGGTGGGTTGTGGCGGATTTGAATCGGATTATGTGACCGATTGAATAAGAATTTGGGGTCCGGTTCTTTGTAGTAAGTAGTGATATCTTCCGCATTAAACGTAGTTGACCGATTTATGGAATTTCTTCTTAATAGCAAATTTGGATCACTAAAATACACTAGAGTATTATCATCATATCATCAGTTAATTTGGAAGGAAATCCAATAAATATAGGAAACTCTCTCTCCTTAGACCATGTGTAGTGGGGCATTATGGGGCATTATGGGGGCATTATAACAAAAAAAAACGCCCACTCTTCCATTACATAGGGCATTATGGGGCATTATGGGGGAAAAAAATTTGCTTGGGCATTATAATTATAACGCCATTTTGCACTTGTTAGAGGTATGACTTGAGTTGACCCACCAATGAGAAATCACTTTGTTTTTTTGTTTTTTTTTTTAAGGATTGAAAGGGGCATTATCCCCACTACACCACTTTATGCTATAATGCCCCATGCTGACTGGGTTGCCACGTGTCGGATAATGCCCCATGGTGGGGGCATTATAACAAGTTACCACTACACATGGTCTTGTGGGAAACGAATCCATAACTTATTTGGGCTACAACTTTATTTCCGCGTGTTAGTTAAAAATTATTTTTAATCAGGTCATGTTACCGACTCTTGTTTTTTTGATTAAGTTAGGTTAATGAAGTATTTTGGGTTTTTAAGTGTAAATTTATAATTTCGGTATGATTTATTATATTTGTTTTCCACATCATTACCATCGTTTACATTTTATTATTAATACTCTTTTTATAATTATATGATATTGTATTTTCTTATTATTTAAATCACTAGAATATATTAAGAAAATAAAGATTTTTCGACAAATCGAAATCATAAAAACTTTTTCTAAAAGTGACTTTTGTATTAAACTTTTTCTCACATAAAACACTACATACTTGTTAATTTATCTAATTACTATATTTAAAATAATTAATAAATATCATAAGTCAAATAATGTGAAACTCATTAATGCATCTTAAATACTTTTTTTTTCATATAAAACATTCCTTTTTTATACTTTCTTTTCATATAAAACATTACTTTTTAATACTTACTTTTCATATAAAAGATTACTTTTTTTTTGGAATGGAAAATGTTATTAGGCTAAAGGTTGTGGGGGCATGGGTTGAGTCATTAATGCCACATAAGACCATTAATGGATTGTCACATTATCCCCTTGGCTCATCCACCATGATTAGCAATAGCATAGATTAAACCATGGCAATCATGGACCTACTTTTCTTTTAAATATTTCTTTTTCCTTTTCACAAAAATAAATTAAAATAAGAAAATAGTGGTTTGGGTCATAACCACACCTTTAGGATTGTGGTTTTAGATGATGGATTAGAAGTGGGTGACATGGCGCTGATGTGGAGGGTTATGGTGACCATAAGGGTCATGACCACACCCTATAGCCTTACTACTATAAATTACATCAATAAATATAATTACAGGGCCGGCCCTAAAAATTCGTGTACCCTGTTCGAGCTCGAAAAAAACGTGCTTGTCTGCCTTAACGAAATTGAGTATTGGGCTCACTAAAGGTCTAAACCTAATGTCAATGGGCTAGTAACTAATCTAAACCATAAGAATAGTTTTATAAATAGGTCTATGTTGGTGTTTATATAGGTATACCTTATTAATTTCTCTTACATATACATATCGGGGTTTTTTCTAAATAACGTGTCCTTCAAAATATCGAGTCTTAGCCGGTGATCCCTCCGCCCACCCCCTGTCTAATTACACCCTTACCTAAGTTTGAACTTAGAATCTCCTATATAAGAGACATAAGACTCTACCAAATAGATTAGTCCTACATTATTACTATATAAAACATTACTTACCTTCTTAATTTATCTAATTACTATATTAAAATTATATAATAAATATCATAAGTCATTTAATGTGAAACTCATTAATGCACCTTAGATAAAATAAAATGAAAGAAAAGGCAAAATCAAAAACAATAAGGGTCTGTTTGGTATGTGGTAATGGAATGGACGAAGGAATGAAATGGACGAGGTAATGGAATGGACGAGGGAATGCAATGGATCATTACCATTCCATGTCTTGTTTGGTTACCATGTGAATGGAATGAATTATTATTGTGTATTGTTCAGTAGGTATGAAAAACGGAGTAATAAAATTGGCGGTGAGTGGTGGTGGTGGTCGGTGGTAGTGATTGTGGGTGGCTATAGGTGGCGGTGGTGGGTGTCGGCGGCGGTGATTGGTGGTGGTGGTGGCGGCGGTGGCGGCTGTCGGGGTGAGGTGGTGGCGGCGGCGGTGGTGGTGGCATCGACGTTGGTGGTGGGCGGCGACGGCGAGTGGCATTGGCGGTTGGTCGCAGCTGTGGGTGATAACGGTGGAGAGGTGGCGGCGGCGGCGGCGGCTGTCGGGGTGAGGTGGTGGAGGGTGGCGGCGATGGCGTCGGTGGTGGGTGGTGGTGGGTTGTGGCGAAGGTCGTGGGTTGTGGTGTTGTTGATGAATGGTGCAAGAGGGGATGGAATGGAAAAAAAACATGGGGGGTGGAAGGAATGATTTTGAGGGAATGGAATGCCTTTTGGAATGGGTGATTCCATTCCATTGACCAACCAAACACTCTTTTCTTCATTCCCTTGTAATCACTCATTCCATTCCATCTCTCATTCCTGCATACCAAACACTACCTAAGGGCACACGCGGCACTCCCGTAATTTACCGTGATACAATTGTATCACGCGTTGAACTTACCCCCACAACAAAAGTTCAACGCGTTATACTATAACGCAATCTGATTTCGTGATATTTTCAACGCGTGATGGTTTTTTTTTATTTTTTAGTGTAATTGTTGGTTGGGGGAAATTGTTGGGTGTGGTGGTGAGTGATGACCACCCCCACTAAAAAAGGTTGTGAGTGATGGAAAAATGGTTGCTGACATGGCGGAACATGATTGGATATTGTGAGTGATGGAAAAAATGGTTGCTGACATGGCGGAACATGATTGGATATTGTGAGTGATGGAAAAATGGTCACTAGTGACCACCCCCCTCCCCTAACTAAACTTTTTAATGGTGGCACCCAGTAAGGCTTTAGTGCGTGGTATAAATTTCCTATGGGTTTTATTACGCCATGTCAGATTCACCTAGACGCTACGTCATATGAGGGGTTTTAAAGCTCCTCCCTTTAACTTGTATGGTATGGTATAAATCCCCCTATAAAACAAATTTAAAAAAAAAAACTTTTATTGGTTGAAAAGAGGTGGGGCCCACCTACACACCCCTTTTTGCTCGTTATCATGGTGGCGAGACATTGATGGCGCCCCCCTTTAAATGTGACGATGTAGAGGATGGTGTCACACCCCCAAAATCCACCTGCGGAGTATCACCGCTTGGGAGCGTGACTGACCAGGATCAAGCCACCAATCATATTGAACATGTAATTAATATTAAGTGAAATAAATGTAAACCATCCATCCAATACGATAGGTGTTCAAAACATAACCATAGTTTCAAAATGTAGCGGAAGCATAGTAAATAATCCAACAGTAGTTAATAGTTTTAAATGTCATAATAGTTCAACGTAGAAACCACGATCCTTGTCCACAACGACCCGCTTCTCCAGTGCAAGCTCCAAGTACCTAACGATCTGCAAGGCATGTAACAGAATGATCAACAAACTAGTTGAGCGAGTTCACAGTAAGTAAGTGCGAACTGTTACTCAACGTGTTTGCTGACGAACAAATTAAGTTAAGCATGCATATATTGAACATAGCTCAGACACTAAGGAGGGGGTTACAAGTCGGACAAGAGATGAAAGGAGGGGGGCTTCCACTTATAAGTCGGACCACCCTGACCTATTGCCAACCTCGGACACACACTCACATAAACAAGAACTCGGAGGTTATTATCTAAAGAAACTCGGGCAACATATAACAGGAGTTAAACTTGGACGATATGCTATAAAACTCGGGCCACAACAGTTCACAAAAGTCGGACCTAGCAAATTAAAACATGAAATTCGGATACAAGCACACACATGATCAAAACTATCAATGCACATGCACTAGATACCAAAAAATGCCGCCCAAGTCTCTAGTTATTGGACCATTAATATTATTAGCCAAATATAGTGAGTGACCCTTCTTTAACGTTATTGGGCCAAGCCCTTAACCAATGGCCATCACTAGCCGCCCAAACCCCACATGAACCCCCTTCACCTTTGATTTAGCACCTGTGCATTTTATAATAGCCGCCCATACTACCCAATTGTCTTCAATTAGCCGCCCACATAACACTCATAATAACAGTCACGGCACATGGCCTGGTTGTTGAATAGCATCATCATCACACTGACAATTATCATATCAATGTATTTACAAGAAGACATGTAATTTATCATATCAATCAATGTGGCTATTAAATAATCATATGTAGACAATTTACTTTTGCTACTATCAATTGTAATTGGACCTACACTAGTCCCAGCCGCCATTTTCATCCAATGATGTACAATAATTGACTCATAACACACATGCAAGCTTTAATATAATAGCCGACATACATATATAAATCTCACTTCATTTGACATTTGACAATGTAATAATAATATAAATGGAATAACAGTAATAGTGATCGCCGTCGATAATCACCACTAATTAATAATCCTCACAAACGACAACTACAGTATCAACAATAACCATAAAAGATGCTATCATCACAGAAGACATGCAAGCATAACATACAAATAATCGTAGTAAAACACACAATCAGATAAGGACTTGCACTAACCACGATAAATCAAGGAAGGAATCTTAATCGTTCTTTGGGAGTTCCGAGGTCTCAAGGCTGCCGTCAGTAGGTGAGGAGTTCTAGGGTTTTTTTTAGTGTTTTTCCGGTAACCGTTTCCCTAACCTAATGTATATATTTATTTACGCAAACAAACCAGTTTGGGCCGTGATTTGGGCTTTGGCGGTTTTGGCGAATCAAGGCTCGGCGAAATACATATGTTTCGTCGAGTCGGTTAAATGGCGAATAAAATTCTGTTTCGTCGGGTATTACGTGATTTAGTCTAAGCGTCTTATAATAATTCTAATATTATTTTCTAGAACAACAAGTAATCACATATACGCAAAATGACAACACGTTTCATTAAACATAACATGTACAGTTACAGTCGAACAAGTCAAACAGTCAAAGTCAACGTGCGTTTAAAGTCAAAAGGTCGAGTTGTCACATTATCCCCAACTTAAAAGAAATTTCGTCCCGAAATTTGGTACGTACCTACTGAGGACGCTTCACTGGTTTTCCTGGGGTGTCAAATCATCCCCCCGTTGATTTGGAATTTCGTCCCGAAATTCAGTAGTAGTAGCTTCAGCCTCAGTAGTGGATGTATTGGTTTCGAATAACTGGGGGTGCTTTTCTTTCATTTGGTCTTCGCGTTCCCAAGTATACTCTGGGCCACGTTGGGAGTTCCAACGAACTCGAACAAGAGGGATTCTCTTGTGTTTGAGGACCTTAACATCCCGGTCCGTGATTTCAATAGGTTCCTCGACGAACTGCAACCGCTCGTCGATAGTGAGTTCCTTAAAAGGAATGATCAGGGTTTCATCTGATAAGCACTTCTTTAAGTTCGACACATGAAAGACATTGTGAACTGCTCCGAGTTCAGCTGGTAAGTTCAACTTGTAGGCTACTTTGCCAATCTTTTCTAAGATTTCGAATGGTCCGACGTACCGCGGATTCAGTTTGCCCCTTTTGCCAAAACGTACCACACCCTTCCAGGGTGAGACTTTCAATAATACCCAGTCCCCGACCTGAAATTCCAAAGGCTTTCTACGCTTGTCCGCGTAGGCTTTCTGACGGTCGCGTGCTGCCGCCATACGTTGTCGTATCTGTGCTATCTTTTCTGTGGCGTCCACTACAATCTCTGGACCCGTAATTTGACTATCCCCCACCTCTGCCCAACAGAGAGGTGACCGGCATTTACGTCCGTACAATGCTTCGAATGGAGCGGCTTGGATGCTGGTGTGATAACTGTTATTGTATGAAAACTCCACCAAAGGAAGATGCTTTTCCCAGCCGTTGCTGAAATCGATAACACATGCCCGAAGCATGTCTTCAAGTGTTTGAATCGTTCGCTCAGACTGCCCATCCGTCTGAGGGTGATATGCCGTTCTCATGTCTAATCGTGAGCCAAAGGATTTATGCATTGCTTGCCATAGCTCTGACGTGAATCGTGCATCGCGATCCGAAATAATAGAGGTGGGCACTCCGTGCCTCGAAACAACTTCTTTAAGATAGACGTCTGCGAGAGTGGAGAACTTGTCCGTTTCCTTAATCGGCAGGAAGTGTGCAGACTTGGTGAGTCGATCAACTATGACCCATATTGTATCATTCCCACGCTGAGATCTCGGTAGGCCTGTAACGAAATCCATGGAAATTTCTTCCCATTTCCATTGCGGTATCTTAGGCTGCTGAAGTAGACCAGCTGGTTTCTGATATTCAACCTTGACTCTCGCACAGGTCAAGCACTTGCCAACATAGGTGGCGATGTGGGCTTTCATACTTGGCCACCAGTATGTTGTTTTGATATCGTGGTACATTTTATCCGCACCTGGATGTACCGAGTAGCGAGACTTGTGCGCTTCGTCCATCACAAGCTCTCGTAGACCGCCATAAAGTGGGACCCAAATACGCCCCGTTACATAGTAGGCGCCGTCCTCCTTTTGTTCCATTTGTTGCCTTGAGCCTCGTAAGGCTTCAGCTTTGATGTTTTCGGGCTTTAATGCTTCCATCTGAGCAGTTCGTATCTGTGCGGGAAGACTGGACTGAATAGTGAGCTGCAAGGCTCGTACGCGTCTAGGTAAAGTGTCTTTCCGGCTGAGAGCGTCAGCCACAACATTTGCTTTTCCTGGATGGTACTTGATGGCGCATTCGTAATCATTCAGTAGTTCAACCCATCTTCGTTGACGCATGTTCAAATCCTTTTGCTTAAGAATATGCTCGAGACTCCTGTGATCGGTGTAAATCGTGCACCTGGTACCGTACAGGTAGTGTCGCCATATCTTAAGCGCGAAAACGACAGCTGCCAGCTCTAAATCGTGCGTCGTGTAGTTTCGTTCATGAACCTTGAGTTGCCGCGAAGCGTAGGCAATAACTTTATCCCGCTGCATCAATACACAACCAAGCCCCTGTATCGATGCGTCACAATAAACCACGAAGTCATCCGTGCCCTCGGGTAGTGAGAGAATAGGTGCGCTGCAAAGCCTATCCTTTAAGTACTGAAAAGCGGTCTCCTGCGTATTACCCCATCTGTAAACGACACCTTTCTGTGTTAGCATAGTAAGCGGCTGCGCGATCTTGGAGAAGTCTTTGATAAATCGCCTGTAGTAACCCGCCAAACCCAAGAATTGGCGTATTTCTGTTGGTGTTCGCGGTGCTGGCCAGTTTCTGATCGAATCAACCTTGGATGGATCGACATGGATCCCATCCTTGTTCACCACATGGCCTAAGAAGTGGACTTCATGAAGCCAGAAGTCGCATTTTGAAAACTTTGCGTACAGTTGCTCCTTTCGAAGAAGTTCCAAGATAAGGCGTAAGTGCTGCTCGTGCTCCTCCTGACTCTTGGAGTAGATTAGAATGTCGTCGATGAAAACAATGACGAACTTGTCTAGATAGGGTTTGCACACCCTGTTCATAAGATCCATGAAGACTGCAGGCGCGTTCGTAAGCCCGAATGGCATGACCAGAAACTCGTAATGACCGTAGCGAGTTCTGAAAGCGGTTTTGGAGACGTCCTCATCCCGGACTCTCAACTGGTGATAGCCTGACCTTAAATCAATCTTGGAATAGTAACACGACCCTTGCAACTGGTCGAACAGATCGTCTATGCGCGGAAGAGGATAACGGTTCTTCACCGTCACCTTGTTGAGTTCACGGTAGTCGATGCACATTCTGAACGTACCGTCTTTCTTCTTTACAAATAACACTGGAGCTCCCCAAGGCGAAGAGCTTGGACGAATAAAGCCCTTTTCCAAGAGCTCTTGTAGCTGCTTCGACAGTTCTTCCAATTCGGTTGGAGCTAATCGATACGGTGCGCGGGCTATTGGTGCTGCTCCAGGAGCTAACTCAATCTGAAACTCGACTTGACGATGAGGAGGTAAACCAGGTAAATCTTCAGGAAACACTTGAGGAAAATCACGCACAACTGGTATATCCTCCAGCTTCTTTACCCTTGCTGATGCGTCAGTGACAAGTGCCAGAATGGCAGTATGTCCCTTTCGTAAACATTTCTACGCCTTTAAGAAAGAGATGATGCCAACCACAGCACCACTCTTGTCACCTTGTACTTCGAGGGGTTCTTGACTGGAGCGAGGAATACGAATAACTTTTTCTTTGCATAAGATCTCCGCGTGATGTTGGGATAACCAATCCATACCGATGACGACGTCGAAACTACCCAAAACTATGGGTATGAGATCAATTGAGAAAGTCTGATCCGCTAGAACAATACTACAGCCCTTGACTACATGAGCGGCTTCTACACTTTTACCATTGGCTAGTTCTACAACGTGTTTGGTGTCTAGGGGTGTTGGTGTACGTTTTAATAATTTACTCATTTTCAATGACATATAGCTTGTATCAGCACCCGAATCAAATAAGACAGTAACATAAATATCGTCGAGAAGAAACTTACCCATAACCACATTGGGATCATTCACTGCGTCACCCCGACCTAGCACAAAAGCACGACCCCGAGCTTCGTTGCCATTGTTGTTGTTGTTTCCCCCGTTATTGTTGTTATTGTTCCCGTTGCCCTGATTGTTGTTGTTGTTGTTGTTCTGGTTCCTGTTTAGCTGAGGGCAGTGTCTCTTGATGTGACCTTCAGCACCACAATTATAGCACCCCTTGTTGCCCTGTTGCTGATTCTGCTGTGCCGGTGGCTGCTGCTGATCCTGATTCGCAGGACGAGGGCTTCTACAGTCTTTGGCCTCATGGCCCATCTTGAGGCATCTTTGACAACGGCCCCTGTTACACTGGCCGCTGTGGTGCCTGTTGCAGTTGTTACACTTTGGAAGGTTTCCGCGATATCCACCCTGCCTGTGGCTACCTGACGACTGCTGGTTAGGGCTTTGATAGTTGCCAGTCTTTCGCTGCTGATTCTGGGACTGAACCGAAACTGATGCTTTGCTTGAATCCCCCTCCCATTTCCTCTTGTTGTCACTGAGGGTAACGGGAGTAGCTGAAGGAGTGACTGTAGCAGTAGCGCTGACGCGCTTAGGCAGTTTATTCTGATCCACTGCCTGATCGGTGATGCGATGAGCGAGACGCTGGATTTCCTGGATGTTGTCGAGGTTAGCCGAGGTAACGTGGCTCTGTATTTCTGGTGCCAAACCTTTGAGATACAACTCAATACGCTTGTATGGAGGGTCCACCATAGTTGGACACAGCACGGCCAGCTCATTTGACCGTTTAGTATACGCTTCAATCTCTGATCCAACCATTTTCAGATTATACAGCTCGTCTTCCAGTTTGTGAATATCTTCACGCGTACAATACTCTCTCTTGATAAGTTCCTTAAAATCGTTCCAGGGTGTGGCGTTAGCAGCTGCCAACCCTAAGATCTGCACTTGTGCGTTCCACCAAGTGAGCGCAATCCCTTCAAGTGTGCCAGTAGCGAACTTCACCCTGCGAGCCTCAGGGCATTCACACATCTCGAAAACTGACTCGAGCTTTTCAAACCAGTGGAGGAGTCCAACTGCTCCCTCCGTGCCACTGAACGTGTTAGGACGACAATCCATGAAATTCTTGAAGGTGCACACAGGTTGTTGCTGAGCGGGTTGACCTATTGTGTACGTATAGGGCAAAGTTAAATACGAGAATTAATGTAGGATCTAAAGATCCTAGTGTCTATACTGCAGGGTATACTACCTGCTTGAGCGGCTGCAACTGCCGCAGCAATGAGAGCCTCTAGCTGGGCTTGAGTCATGTTAATTCGTGCGGCCATTGATCTTCACATCAAAGGCAACATAAGTGAGAAAAGTTCGCAGATTGAACATATTGAACATGTAATTAATATTAAGTGAAATAAATGTAAACCATCCATCCAATACGATAGGTGTTCAAAACATAACCATAGTTTCAAAATGTAGCGGAAGCATAGTAAATAATCCAACAGTAGTTAATAGTTTTAAATGTCATAATAGTTCAACGTAGAAACCACGATCCTTGTCCACAACGACCCGCTTCTCCAGTGCAAGCTCCAAGTACCTAACGATCTGCAAGGCATGTAACAGAATGATCAACAAACTAGTTGAGCGAGTTCACAGTAAGTAAGTGCGTAACAGTAAGTAACGGGTGGCTCTAATGGGCCAATAGTAAGTTATACAGGTGGGGGCTTCCCATGTTATGTGACCACTAGACTATTCGTATCAACTACTCGTATCATCCCTGTTCTTCGTCCGAGAACAGTAGCGCGTATGGGGTGTGCGTAGGTTTTACGCACGTATCCTTCACAACCGAGGATAGAAGTAAGTAATGCGTACACGTAGGTTTTACGTGCGTGCCTGACATCCGAGGCAGTAATTGGCATATGACCACGTAGGTGTTATCCTAACCTACGGAACCGTCCTGACATCCGAGGACCATGGTAGGTGATAGTCTAGGAAAAGCATATATACGTTCTTAGTCAATGGTAACCTTTATCCCATTCCCACGACCCGGGAATCCCATGCCTTAGTAGGAGTGTGAACTCACCTTGGTTTGCTCGGTATGCTAGGTTATGCGCTCACAAGTAATCAGTCAAGTCCTATTGTGTGCACGTGTAGTGAATCAGTTCATGTTCGTATTAATACGCAGGTAATACACAGCATAGAGTGTTTTATTGTTAATATCATGCATCTCATACAATACAGTTCTTAATTGATACAAATAAGGTTACTCAGTAACGCAGTTAACAGATTAGTCGTGTTCACAGGATCAACATGCTCAACATAATAACATAATTTCACAGAACTATTACACTTATCCCGATTTACATGTGTAACTACATTACATGCTTAACAAGTTTTCATGCGTATGATGATAAAGTTAACTGTTTACAGAACTGTTACTCAACGTGTTTGCTGACGAACAAATTAAGTTAAGCATGCATATATTGAACATAGCTCAGACACTAAGGAGGGGGTTACAAGTCGGACAAGAGATGAAAGGAGGGGGGCTTCCACTTATAAGTCGGACCACCCTGACCTATTGCCAACCTCGGACACACACTCACATAAACAAGAACTCGGAGGTTATTATCTAAAGAAACTCGGGCAACATATAACAGGAGTTAAACTTGGACGATATGCTATAAAACTCGGGCCACAACAGTTCACAAAAGTCGGACCTAGCAAATTAAAACATGAAATTCGGATACAAGCACACACATGATCAAAACTATCAATGCACATGCACTAGATACCAAAAAATGCCGCCCAAGTCTCTAGTTATTGGACCATTAATATTATTAGCCAAATATAGTGAGTGACCCTTCTTTAACGTTATTGGGCCAAGCCCTTAACCAATGGCCATCACTAGCCGCCCAAACCCCACATGAACCCCCTTCACCTTTGATTTAGCACCTGTGCATTTTATAATAGCCGCCCATACTACCCAATTGTCTTCAATTAGCCGCCCACATAACACTCATAATAACAGTCACGGCACATGGCCTGGTTGTTGAATAGCATCATCATCACACTGACAATTATCATATCAATGTATTTACAAGAAGACATGTAATTTATCATATCAATCAATGTGGCTATTAAATAATCATATGTAGACAATTTACTTTTGCTACTATCAATTGTAATTGGATCTACACTAGTCCCAGCCGCCATTTTCATCCAATGATGTACAATAATTGACTCATAACACACATGCAAGCTTTAATATAATAGCCGACATACATATATAAATCTCACTTCATTTGACATTTGACAATGTAATAATAATATAAATGGAATAACAGTAATAGTGATCGCCGTCGATAATCACCACTAATTAATAATCCTCACAAACGACAACTACAGTATCAACAATAACCATAAAAGATGCTATCATCACAGAAGACATGCAAGCATAACATACAAATAATCGTAGTAAAACACACAATCAGATAAGGACTTGCACTAACCACGATAAATCAAGGAAGGAATCTTAATCGTTCTTTGGGAGTTCCGAGGTCTCAAGGCTGCCGTCAGTAGGTGAGGAGTTCTAGGGTTTTTTTTAGTGTTTTTCCGGTAACCGTTTCCCTAACCTAATGTATATATTTATTTACGCAAACAAACCAGTTTGGGCCGTGATTTGGGCTTTGGCGGTTTTGGCGAATCAAGGCTCGGCGAAATACATATGTTTCGTCGAGTCGGTTAAATGGCGAATAAAATTCTGTTTCGTCGGGTATTACGTGATTTAGTCTAAGCGTCTTATAATAATTCTAATATTATTTTCTACAACAACAAGTAATCACATATACGCAAAATGACAACACGTTTCATTAAACATAACATGTACAGTTACAGTCGAACAAGTCAAACAGTCAAAGTCAACGTGCGTTTAAAGTCAAAAGGTCGAGTTGTCACAGATGGCGCCCCGGGGGCGCTATGGAGGGTGATGTGGCGGGGTGGCGCCGTGCCACACCCACCGGCCTAACACTTGCATTTGTATGCACGTGGACACGTGTACTCACCACTCGAGTTGGTGGTCCAATAATAAGGCAATGCCTAAACACTTAAGCATGAGGCTTTGAATTCAAGTCTCGTAAGGAGCAAGAAATTCACCATTAAAAAAACATGTGCCTCCAACTATGGGTGTTCAAAACCGGATATCCGAAATTTTCGGATATCTGGTTACACTATCTGAATCCGTATCGATCAGATAGTGAATCGGATATTCGAATATTCAAAATTTATATGTATATATATATATATATATATATATATATATATATTATTTTATTTTTGAAACCAGTTATTTTGGATATTTTCTGATATTTTTCGCATATTTTGGATATTTTTCAGATAAAAAATATAAATTTTCGGATATTTCAGATATCTGAAATATCCAAAATTTTTAAAATCACTATCCAGTTCGGATCAAATTTTCGAATTCAGGGTTTTTTTTTTTGAACACCCCCACCTTCCAACAAACTTCTTCATTGCCGATGCTAAGTATGAAACATGTAATGCCAGCTCATCAAATGGGTTCCGCAAATCATTTGAACCCGGATGGTTTCAATGGAAGGGCCGGCAACATAGTTACTGATTTAGCTCTATATTTTATCCACACAAATTATTTTTGTTGTGAGTGGTTTGTGTTTGATTATATTGTTTAGCATTGTTTGCTTGTTTTTTTTATGTATTTGTATTTGTATTCTTATCTAGCATCTGGCTAGTTTTTATATTGAGTAAATTACTTTTTAAGTCATATGTTTTAATTGTTTTAAACACTTAAGTTCAAAATCAAAAAGTTTAACATCCTGAGTCACTAGCCATTTATTTTATAACGTTTTGAGTCCAATTTTGTTCATTTTATAACGATTTGAGTCCAAAAAATTGGACTCAGAAGGTTAAAATTTGGACCCAAAAGGACTCAGATGGTTAATAAAAATGCTTATAGGGACTCAGGTCGTTAAAATTTTTACTTTTGGACTCAACTAGTTAAAACCACTAAAAAATAGAGACTCAAAAAGTAATTTACCCTTTAATATTATATTTTCACTCCGTTCAAAAATGTTTTGTCCATTAGACCATGTGTAGTGGGGCGTGATTTTTAAAAAAAATTGAAAAATAACGCCCTAAAACGCCCCCACTACCACTACATGGGGCGTTTTATTGCAAAAATTTTGAAAAAAAAGGGTTTCGGCGTTTTCTTCAAAACGCCCACACTACAAATTGGATGCATATGAGAACAAAGGGTGGACCAATGGAAAGGGAACAAGTGGGCTGACACACTCTAACTTTTGCATGTGATTGTGTAGCCACTTTTGATTTCTTTTTTTTTTTTTTTTTATGATTGAATGGGCATTATGGGGCATTATACCCACTACACCACTTTTGCTATAATGCCCCCTTGCTGACTAGAACGCCACGTGTCGTATAATGCCCCATGGTGGGGGCATTATAAGGTTCTACCACTACACATGGTCTTAGAGTGGGTCCCCTGGTTCTAGATCCAAAAACATGTTAAAAGAAACACATTTATTATAGAATTTTATTTGAGTATTAAGATATTTATTGTTCCATATACCATCAAATCAAATATTTAATATGTTAAAAGAAACACATCTATAAGGGGGTAAGGAGTGGGGGGCGGCAAAAGCTTTTCACCGAATCGGCAATGGGTGGCAAACCAATGCCAACCCATTTGCCACTTCCATGTTTGACGAAATTGTTGTGTAATCGGTGAGCCAACACCGATGCGGCAAAGGGAAGAAGGAGAGAGAGAGAGGGGGTATGGGGTGGGGTCCATTCCAATCTCAACCAATCACATCTTTTTTCCTTTTTTTTATTTAAAAAGTTTACCACTCCACCAAATGTTTAAACCATTACCAACACTTTTCAGTAAAGTTTAAACACTTTTAACTGATTGACATGGCGCGCTCTGATTGGTCGGCTTTTTGATTTGCCACTCCAAAGTGTTTAACCACTCCTTACACCCTAATAGAATTTTATTTGAGTATTAAGATATTTATTGTTCCATATACCATCAAATCAAATATTTAATATTTAATAAACCTTAAACCTTGATGTTCATCAAAAGGTCTGGTTTTTTATATCTCAACCTTTGTTTTTAACACCACCTCGATCAGGACTATACATAACCAAAGCTCGGTCGAAGTGAGATTCGAACCTGAGCACTCCCAGAGAGGACCCCACAAAGTGGTAAACCTAGAACTACATTAAATCAACATATATCAACCTAGAACTACTAAACTCATCCAAACGCACTAACGCCAGTACGCCAAATACTTTGCTTTTGCGCAACATAAATAGCTACATTAAATCAATCTAGAACTACTAAACTCATCCAAACGCACTGACGCCAGTACGCCACATACTTTGATTTTGCGAAAGTTAACCTTGAGGCATGACGCCAGGAAAAAGTCAAATATAACCCTTTGTATCTCATTGTAAAACACATCGACTAATAAATATAGGGTAAAGTTCTTGTACAAATAATCTTAACATACTAAACATACAAATTGAAGGAAAACTCAAAAAGACAAGGTGGCATTTTTGTAATTATCAATAACTATCAAAGTTACTCTACAAATATACCTAAAAAAACCTAACCACTCCCCCCACCCCCAAAAAAAACCTAAACCCCCCCCCCCCCCCCCCAAAAAAAACCTAAAAAAACCTAACCCCCCCCCACCCCCCCCAAAAACCTAAAAAAAACCTAACCCCCCCCCCCCCCCCCAAAAACCTAAAAAAACCTAACCCCCCTCCCCCCCCCCCCTCACCCAAGCTAAAATGCTTAAAACTAAACCCCCCAAAAAACCTAAAAAAATCTATAAAAAAAAAAAACACACAAATTATTTTATTTTATTTTTTTAACATTTTTTATTAAAAAATCGCTACTTTTAGTAGCAGCCAATTTTTTTTTTTTTTTTTGCTAACGAAATGTAGCGATTTTTTAATAAAAAAAAGTTAAAAAAAAATTTTGTGTTTTTTTAGGTATTTTTGGTTGTAACTTTGATAGTTGGTGGTAATTACAAAAATGCCACCTTGTCTTTTTGGGTTTTCCTTCAATTTGTATGTTTAGTATGTTAAGATTATTTGTATTTGATCTTTTGCCAATAAATATATACCCTTTTCTCCCTATTATTCTTCTCATATTACTTCGCTCTTATGCTAGTTTCATAACAAATGCATATTTGATACATTAGTTGCATCGCGAGAGAAATTTAGAACGACTGTAAAAATAGACTAAAACATGAATTGCGATGCGGCAATCTCAAGTAAAATAGAAAAATAAAACTTTATACTAGAAATATAAGCTTTATATTATCGTTAAACTGCGATCAAGTGGTCAATCGATTTTCGATAATAAAATAAAAATAACATAGTAAAAAAAGTACGAGGACCGCCCTGCATTTCATCAACTTGAATGCACCAATTCAAACAGGTGAAGATGTCACGAAATTTAAAACCTTATTCCAACGACGAATACTAGATTACGGTTTACAAACCCCAATACGGCAATATCCTTGTAATTTCTCGATGTACCACCATTGCCTACAGACGAGCCCTTGAACTTGTGGATGTCGATAATGGAGCACTCTGCAAAACCCGTGAATATATCAGAATCGTTTAAAAGGTTAAAATAACCTGACGAGTAAAATGCACGGAAAGTCCCTGTGGTTTGGTCAAATTTCACCTTCAGTCCTCAACTTTTCAAAATTACACTCTTAGTCCCTGCGGTTTGACAAGTTGTTACTCGGATAGTCCCCAAAGCGGATGAAGGTTACTCGGATAGTCCCTGTGGTTTGACAAGTTGTTACTTGGATAGTCCTTGTCATTTCACACCCACTTAACCAGAAAAACTAACCTCCATCCGCTTTGGGGACTATCCGAGTAATAACTTGTCAAACCACAGGGACTAAGACTGTAATTTTGAAAAGTTGGGGACTAAAGGTGAAATTTTACCAAACCACGGGGACTATCCGTGCATTTTACTCTAACCTGACAAACAAAAGTGAGTAAAGACGACGGTTGCATTCTCACCAATGGTACACCGTTTTTCGCTCTTTCTTCGAGAAATCTTGATGGCTTATAGAAATTACTGTATTTTTCGGACCATTTCTTGAGACTTGCATATATATGTTTAGGCCCAACTAAATCTCCCCAGAACACAATACCACCACTGCAGTAAATTTAAGATTCTTATAATCAATAACGTAATCGTAAAATCAAAACTAAAACTATCTAGAAAACAAAACAAATAAGAGTAAATTACAAAATTCGTCCTTTATGTATGTCACTTATTGCAAACTGTGTCCTTTGTCTACGCTAATTACAGAAAACGTACTCGATGTTTGCAGACCCTTGCAAGTTATGTCCTTTAGCCCTAACTCAGTTAATTTTTGTGATTAAATCTGACCAAATAGACCCCACATGAGTAAAATGACCAAAATACCCTCATGTGGGGTTCATTTGGTCAGATTTAACCACAAAAAATTAACTGAGTTAGGGCTAAAGGACGTAACTTGCAAGGGTCTGCAAACATCAAGTACGTTTTCTGTAATTAGCGTAGACAAAGGACACAGTTTGCAATAAGTGACATACATAAAGGACGATTTTTGTAATTTACTCAACAAATAATAAAAGTTAATGATTTGGAAAACAATCACTAACATTAAGAACTTACCGGTAAGAAGGAAAACTCATTCCAAGAACAGATGCGACGTCAAGATCAGATGCCCGAACCACAACTCCTTCTTCTAGAACACGACAAGCCTCATTCACAACCGGAAACAATATCATTTCAACTATTTCTTGGTCGGTAATGGTTATAGGCTGCGAAAACATATTTCAAGAAACGTGTTATTTACAAGTTGTTGCTAGTTAGATCATTTGACTACCGTCCGGGCCATTTTTGTATGGTAAAACCGGATCAATTCGAGTTGGGTTGACCCGTAAGTACTTTTTTGTCCTTTTCTTTTAAAGAAATAGAACAAATAGTATGTATGAGCTCGGTACTGATACCAAAAAACCGATCCCGAAAATCGCCAAAAATAGGTACCGGTGACGAATGTGCTCGGTACAGTACGGTATTCAAAAGTATATAGTGTAGCGTACCAAACCGGTACCGAATCGAAAGTACCGATCCTTGTACTTGCAAGAAAACGCCAAAAATGGTACCGTTCGGTACCAGTTCGATACCAATACCAATATTTTTCGGTGCTCCATACCGGTTGCTCATCCCTAATTTATACAATAAAAAAAAGTACCTTCCCTCCAGGCATAATGTTGGCTTGTTTTCTAGCCTCCTCTATGATCGGGTACACTTGGGGATCGGGTTTTGGCTTGCTACCTTTCTCGTAAAGGTAATACCCTTTTCCATTATTTTTACCTAAAAAAATTAATCTCGTGTTAACTCAAAAGAGGATTTTTTTTAATATTATTCCAAATGAACCTTTTTTAGAACATAATTCAAGAAATTACCATTTCGTCCACTTTTAATCAAGAGGTCAACGATAGGAGACCGGAATGTACGATCAGGAAAAGCATTGGCAAATTCTTTACCTACGGCAACGGCTACACCGTATCCAGCTAAATCTTGAAGCCTATAATAGCAAATTCATACAAAATTCAATTTCCCATAGCTTTGACTTCCAACGTCAACTTACGGTTTGACTTTAGAAGCTAAAGTGCGAAACTTACTGGAACGGTCCCATGGGGAGTCCAAAGCTGCTGATTAATCTGTCGATTCTAAACAAATCGACACCTAAATGAAGCAAAATATGTGCACCCTGTGTATACGGAAAGAAGGTGCGATTAACCGCAAATCCCGTACAATTTCCGACCACAACAGGAGCTTTTTTTATGATTTTTCCAACTGTCATAAGGTCTAATATCACTTGTGCAGATGTCTTTTCGGTTCTCACTATCTCCAGTAGAGGCATCACATGTGCTGGGCTGTAATCATTTCATAAAAAATAAAAGAGTTAAATGCCAATTTAGTCCCTGTGGTTTGGGTCATTTTGCCAGTTTAGTCCAAAGGTTTCATTTTTAACCTATGGGTCCAAAAAGGTTTCACAGTTGCCATTTTAGTCCACTGGGTTAACTTTATCCATTTTTTCTGTTAACGAGAAGGCCAATTCAGTCATTTTATATGGCTGAATTGCCCTTTTAGTTAACAGAATTACATACAAAATGACCAAATTGGCCTTCTCGTTAACAGAAAAAATAGATGAAGTTAACCCAGTGAACTAAAATGGCAACTGTGAAACCTTTTTGGACCCACAGGTTAAAAATGAAACCTTTGGACTAAACTGGCAAAATGGCCCAAACCACAGGGACTAAAATGGCAATTTAACTCAAAATAAAATAAACGTTAGTTTGCTGACTTGGAGAAAATAGTTCGAATATATGGATTATGAAGTGTAACCTAAAGAAATGTGCCCCTATAACTCGATCTTGAGATTTGGTTTTCTCTCCGACTAAATTAAGATCGATGGTAGATGTGTTGGTTGCCAAAATGCAATGAGGTGGACACACGCTCTCGATCTCGCTAAATATCTTTTGCTTCAATGGAACATTCTCGATAACAGCCTGCGTTAAGAACAACTCGATCAAGATAATAGCTACCAAAGAAGTTTTAAAGTGTGTGTTATTAGAAAGTAATAAGAAAGAGACAATCATTTTACAATGACAATTAAGCATACGAGTCGTATAAAATAATGTTTTTATAAAGTTCACATTTTTACGTTATTAGGATGCAAAACAAATAGTAAAGAACGATCTTTTAAAGAAGACGATTAAGCAAATGATTTTACTAGATAATGTCTTCATCATAGTTGTTAATAGCGAATAGCGACAAATAGCGACAACGGACCTATATGCTACATAGCGAATAGCTACAAATAGCGACCGCTATTTTATAAATAGCGATACACTAGAAAAAGAATTATGAAAATTTTTATATGTATATTACATCAAAATATCCTGGTATATATGCTATTTTACATGTATATTTAACAAAAACCTATAAATCCAGCTATTTTATAGCTATATCTAATTGCTATTTACATCAAAAAAGAAAAAAAAAACTAACTGTCGCTATTCACGCTATTGATCACTATGACCCAAATAGCAACACTTGGTCGCCTCGCTACATAGCGTGCCATAGCGGTCGCTATAGCCGCTATTGACAACTATGGTCTTCATTAAAGTTCATATTTTTATGTTATTAAGATGTACAACAATTAGTAAAAACAATCTTAAAAGAAGACGATTAAGCATAAGATGGAGTCATATAATATAATGTTTTCATAAAGTTTACATTTTTATGTCATTAAAATGTAAAACAACTAGTAAAAGACAATATTTCAACAAAGATACTTCATTAAGCATATGATGGATTATACCAAATAATGTTTTTATGAATTCCTTATATTATGTTATAAAGATGTAAAATAGTTTGTAGAAGACAACATTATAAAGATAAGAGTAAACTGCCATTTTGGTCCCTGAGGTTTAGTCACTTTTGCCACTTTAGTCCAAAACTCAAACCTTTTGCATCTGGGTCCCTGCGGTTTCAGTTTTATTGCCATTTTGGTCCAAAAATGAAATCAGGTAATATTTGTCTTATAAAATCCTGCAATTTTGTCTTTTTCCTCAGGGGCAAATCAGGTCATATTTGTCTTATAAAATATGGTATTTATTTATAAAAAGAAATGACCATTTTGCCCCTGAGGAAAAGGGCAAAATAGTAGGATTTTATAAGACAAATATGACTTGATTTCATTTTTGGACCAAAATGGCAATAAAACTGAAACAACAGGGACCCAGATGCAAAAGGTTTGAGTTTTGGACTAAAGTGGCAAAAGTGACCAAACCACAGGGACCAAAATGGCAGTTTACTCTAAAGATAAACTCTAAAGATAAACTTACCTCTATAACCATATCCACATCTCTAAATTCTGAGTAGTCTAATACACCTTTAATCATCGATGAGGCTTTTTCCGCTTGGGCCGGTGCTAACTTCTTTCTTGCAACCAAACCTCGGACATTTGCTAAACAAGTGTCATTATCGTAAGTGCCATATATATAGAAAGGGTACAAAAGTGTAAAAGTTGACTAATATCAACCAGTTTATAAAAAAGTAAAATGAACTACAAGATTGATTAAAAAAAATACAAGTATCTATTACCTTCTACGGTTTTTAGTCCCTTTTGAAGATACTCAGAGTTGACTTCCTTGAGAACAACGTTTATATTACCAAGAATTAGAGCGGTAGCTATTCCGGATCCCATTAAACCTCCACCAATCACGGCAACTTTCTTGACACCCCGTGGCTTAAGTCCAACGTCGGTAACTTTAGGTACCTTTTCATTGACAAAAATAAAGTCGAGATTTTGTTAAAAAAAAATCAACTATTTTGAAGAAAAAAGAAAGAGGAAAATGCCATTTTCGTCCCTGAGGTTGACCACTTTTGCGACTTCCGTCTCTGAGGTGCCATTTTCATCGAAAAAGTT
Organism: Helianthus annuus; assembly: GCF_002127325.2. NCBI lineage: Eukaryota > Viridiplantae > Streptophyta > Magnoliopsida > Asterales > Asteraceae > Helianthus > Helianthus annuus. The sequence goes on from NC_035444.2 coordinate 2,342,974, forward strand.
TGAAAACTTGCCATTTTCATCCCTGAGGGCCAAATTTCGAGGGACGAAACACGAAAGTCACAATAAACTGCCAAACTCAAGGATGAAAATGGCAATAAAACGCAAACCCGAAGGACTCAAATGCACAAAAAAGTCGTTTTGGATGGAACAAGCAAAAATGACTAAACCTTAGGGACGAATGGCATATGACTCGAATAGGAAATATGTTCTAAAGTTTGGAACGATAATTGTACCTTTGAGATTGCACGTTGTGCAAAGAATATATGAACAAGACCTTTCGATGTGTCCGAAAGAACAAGCTCATTGAACACCTTCACCTCCTGTAGAAACAAAACATTAGATCTTTAATTTATTCAACACAAATATTTTCCATAGAAAAATAACTAAAACCAAAATACCTTCAAAACACCGGCATATCCTCCATGAACAATGCCTTCCTCAATTACGTCAAGGCATGCTTGATGTTGTGGCATATTAGGGGCCATCCGTTTGGCTGATTGTCTAGCTTTTTTAATAATCTCGCGTGCTTCGGATAGTGAACCAATCTTGTCTGTCCGATGAAGTGAGCGGACCCACGGTTTACGAGCCTCGGCTATGTCTAAAGCCCACTGCCTAGACACTTTCAGCAAATCTTGAGGGGGGGCAATAGCATCAATGAGCCCTAGCTTGTACCCTTCCTCAGAGAGTATTGGTTTAGAAGTCTACAAAAAAAAAAAAAAAAACAAAAAACAAAAAACAAAAAACAAAAAACAACCTTATGTTAATATCAAAGTTTGTGATCTTCAAACATTTCTATCCATTTTTTTAGATAGTTGATGTGTAAAATGCGATTACAAAAACTATGTTATTACAATATTAATATTATTATTTTTCAATAAAGCAATTTAAATGCGTGTAAGCATTAAAGTATACTAGTGACTTTCAACAACTTCAACCCGTTTGAGTCGTTCCGCTTTTCGCTCATATTTTTATTTGACCTAGTTGACCCATCCCATTAGAGATATGCCATAGCCCAATTGACAGGGCCGGCCCTGAGAATTCGTGTACCCTGTTCGAGCTCGAAAAAACGTGCCCTTACGCCTTAACGAAATTGGGTATTGGGCTCACTAAAGGTCTAAACCTAATGCCAATGGGCTAATAACTAATCTAAACCATAAGAATAGTTTTGTAAGTGGGCCCATGTTGGTGTTTGTATGGGTATACCTTATTAAAAAAATATATTTTACATATACATATTGGGTTTTTATATAAAATAAAGTGTCCTTCGAAATATCGGGTCTTGGCCGGTGGTCCTCCCTGCCCACCCCCAGGGCCGGCCATGCCAATTGATTTATCTATAAGTAAGGGTTTCAGTTGAAATGCGTTGTTTTTAGCACGCGTCAGATTGACCTTCAAACATTTATGTCCATTTTTATAAATAGTTAATGTGTCAAATACGATCACAAAACTATATTACTACAATAACCAAAAAAATTCGATAAATGGGTCGAAATCGCCAAGTTGATGAATAATCAAAATCGGGGAATCAACTATAATAAAACACGTTGAAAGATATAAGTGTAAATATGGGCTCACCAACATCATATCAATTGCCTTTGACAACCCCAAAAGCCTCGGAAGTCTCTGGGTACCTTAAAACAATATTCCGTTATTTAATAACTTAACTTAATTCACGAAATCACACGATATCATTTTAGCTGAACCTTAAAAATGTAGACTCGTAAACGTATAATTACCTCCAAAACCAGGCATAACTCCAAGAGACAATTCCGGCAAGCCGAGTTGAGTTTTTGGAGCCGCAATACGGGCATGGCATCCCTGCATAGACCAACAAGATAAAATCGTAAAAAAAAAAAAGTAATGTCGTTTAAACTAGCGAACAAATTTCGATACACAAAAACTACAAACCATTGCAACTTCTAGGCCACCCCCAAGTGCAAGTCCTTGTACAGCAGCAACTATAGGTTTCTTAGCATCTAAATGTACCCAAAAACCAAAATAAATAAATAAAACGTGTAAGCAAATGCATAGATTAAAATTCAAAACTAACAAGATTTAAGTTTATATAAAACCTTCGAGTGTGTTGCTCACAAGTTCAACAGATACATCGGGTAGTTGAGATATGTCTCCTGCAATGATAACGGTTAGTTTTTCGATACGTGTTTGAGAAACACGATAATTACTGAAAAGGTCAAAGAAATATATCTAATGAATTCTTACCAGTAGCGTGAACTTTTTGAAAAACGTTGATGTCGAATCCACCGGAAAATCTCCCATTTTTCCCTTCATAAAGTAAGAATATTCAAAGTTAGCCATGGAAGTCATTAGTTTGACTATATAATTAAGTAAATATATATAGAGTGAATTTCAAGGATTGTCCTTTATTTTTAAAGTATTTATTATATTTTTTTTATTCTAATTCTCAGTTCTAACTATATCATTCCACACGAAAAAGGGCAATTACACTTTACCCAAAAAAAAGGGCAATTACAAAGCAATGGCAGGTAGTCGGGCAACAAGTTGCGCCGCCACCCCCTTTTGAGGCGCTGTCCTTTATCTTTATACCCATTTTCAGGCGTTGTCCTTTATGTTCAAAATTGACGAGTTTTGTCCTTTATGTTTTCATATCATACACGTTTTGTACTTTAGGCCTAACCCAGTTAGTTTTTTCAGTTAAATTTGGTCATGTGCTTTGCACATGAGGGCATTTTTGTCAATTCAAAGGTTGCAGAAGCTTTGAGCTATAAATTTGCCGTTGAACTTACCTTTGAATTGACAAAAATGCCCTCATGTGCGAAGCACATGACCAAATTTAACTGAAAAAACTAACTGAGTTAGGCCTAAAGGACAAAACGTGTATGATATGAAAACATTAAGGACAAAACTCGTCAATTTTGAACATAAAATACAACGCCTGAAAATGGGTATAAAGATAAAGGACAATCCTTAAAATTCACTCATATATATATTCAATACTCCTCTAAACTGAAAGCAATTGATACAAGACATTATATAATTAAATAACCAGTTTTAATATACAATCCCAATTCCCAAACCCCCTGGATAGATTCATTCGAATTCCTTTCGACATAATATAAATACCACCATAGTTTTATTTTCAACTACTATTGAATCCTGGTTATCATAAGATTATCAGTTTTACCAAACAACCCTCTTTTATCATTAGATTATCAGTTTTACCAAACAAACCCTGAACTAAAAACACAAAATTCAATTAAACCAAAAGCTGGAATCAAGAATTTACCAGTCAAGACTATGGCTTTTACATCATCTCTCCTCATAGCCTCTGCAAATTTCTCCTTCAACCCAGCAAGAACTAAGAGGGTCAAACCAAAACAAATAACTAACCATTAAAGATTGTTTCTTGAGAAAAAAAAAATTAAAATCAAAACTCCCAATTAGCAAAGAATCAAACTTTTTTCCAAAAATCTAATCCGGGTTAAAAAAAAAAAAAAAAAAAAAAAAAAAAAAAAAAAAAAAAAAAAAAACCTTTAAACAAAACTCAATTGCAACAGATCAAGATAAACAAACAAGATGCAACAAAAGCCCAGAAGTAAAAGATAAATAAAGATTGTTTCTTGATAAAAATTAGCAAAGAATTAAACTTTTAGCAAAGATCTAATAAGGGTAAAAGAAAACTCAAACAAAACTCAATTGCAACAGATCAAAACAAACAAACAAACAACATGCAACAAAACTACAAAAGCCCAGAAGAACAATAAAGATTGTTTCTTGATGTTAAGAAAGCTGAATTGAATTAGGTTACTTGGGAGAGCTAAAGCGTTGACCGGTGGGTTAGAGATGGTGATGAGAGCAACACCATCGGATCCCACTTCCATTGTGACGATTACTTCCGGCATTTTTTTGGTAATTTTGGGTTAGCACGCAATGAGAGTTTGATAAAGAAAGAGAAGAAGATGATCAGGGTATATGTAGATAGTGAGAAGAAATTGTTGAGAAGATTTGACACGAGTGTGAATAGTTGTTGACTATATCACTTTGGCTCACAAACCTAGGCCGCCACCGTGGGCGGTAGCCACGTGCCATATAGTTGTGATTATTTATATTTTATCCTAGTCTAATGTGATCAAATTATCCATAGGATTTTCGGGGTGTAACTAGTGGCGAAGCTTGAATTTTTCGGTCGGGGTGAAAACGTATATACTCAAAAATTTCTATATAACCGGGGGGCGAAAACGTATATACCCACAAATTTCTATACGAAAACTACATATATAACACTACTGAGCGAAAAATTCGGGACGCCCCTGGACATAACCCGTCAATACCCTCTTAATATCCAATCAGGGGTGTACACCTTATCTGGTCCGAATTGGACCCGTTTCTTTGGTGAAGTCTGCGGTTGAGTTTCAATCATCTGGTCTGTTGGCTGGCGGTTAGGTTTACGAAGTGTCTAAAGCCTACGTAGTCTTCTCTAGCAAACACAAACAAGGTTTTTTTTGGTGACTGGTCAAGGAATTTCGTATCTGGATTGGTACGTGATTGACTGGCGACAATGTACCTGATTTGGTATAGGTACACGAATTGGAGTTTCCAACGACGGGATGTCCACCCTTACCTCCTTAGATAATAATAAAATTTATATATGATGGATTATAACTTTATTTGTAAAATGTGTTTTAGAGTCCTAAATATGATGAATAATAACTTTATTTATAAAATGTGTTTAAGAGTCTTAAAAAATATGGTGTGGTGATAAGGTGTCTTCTTTTTATTCTACAGGTCGTGTAATGTATAAATATTGGTGGTTATCAGAAGTAGAGTAACTTGTCGTTTGAATAAAATGTGTTTTAGAAAAAAAATGTGTTTGCATCTTCGTTTAATAAGTTTGATTAAAAGATAATATCTTGTGAAGAATAAACAATAACACACTTTTTGTTAAGCAATAGTCGTTACACTTGCAAGAGTATTTGTGACTTTGTATAATGTCACTATTGTACTATACATGAGCCTTACTCGATGGACAAGCGTTACGTGCTTTTTTTTTATATTTTTTTATGATATCACAATGTCTACCGATCATCTAGATGTAATAACCCATTTTAGGTTATCATATAAAATGTCTATTGAGGTATCTTAGTTTGCAATTAAATAATACTAGTTGATTTTCCGCCCGCGTGTTGTGGCGGGGACCCAATGACTACAAAAGACGTACCAACAACGGCAAACAGATACCGAATATCAAAACATAAAAAATGACGTGTTAAGGATAGTCACTCCGTTCTAAAAAAGCGATTTTAAATATCCTAATATATAATAATAGGACCCACACGTCCTACACGTTGAAAATTCAGTTGTTTTCAGTTCAGTTATTACGGTGCTAACACGTTAAAATATGGATGAGCTCGGTATCGATAATGGCACCAAAAGTACCAATCCGGAAAATCATCGAAATTAGGTACCGACAACGAAAATGCTCGGTATAATACGGTATGATATTTGAAGGTAAAAATCAATAAATACAGATATGGTGCTAGACCGGTGTCGAAACGAAAGTAACGATTCTGAAAACGCCAAAAGGTGAGTACCAAATTGGTACTGAAAATGATTTGGTATAGTAAATTTGGTACTGATACGATACCAGTTTGATTACAGGATTTGCTAAGATTTTCTCATCAATATTCTAAATATCTAAGTTAATTTTACATGTTACAATTCATTTATTACAGAAAAAGACAAAAAAGAGAGCAAAATAAATTGTTGTGTATATAAAAACTCATTCAAACGAAATATCGTTTACTTACTGTGTGTATGAAAAATAATCTAAACGGTGCAATTACTTGCATTGCTGCGTTGCTACAGGATTTGATGAGCTTGGTACCAACCGGTACCGAATGTACTGTTACCAAAATCTCCAAAAGTGGATACCGGTACCAAATATACCTGGTACGGTACAGTTCGGTACCGCTCGGTACTGATATGGCACCGGTATTTGAGGGTGCCGAACCAGTGAATATCGGTGCCGAACCGATACAAAAAATACATTGTTTTGGTAAATTTAGTACCGGTACCCGATACCATTTGATCATCTCATGATATTACTATTCATTCCTTCCAAATTTTAATATATAGGGTAACTAGGTGATATTAAGTAATATGTTGAGTTTAATAATGTGGGGATGATTAACCACCTATACTAGTCAAAGGAGTGTTGTGAAACAATTATCATACTTATGTGAAAATTAATTTAAGTAGTTTATGAATCCTTGATGAAATAGTAAAGTATCTGAGTATTCTTGTTTGTTTGGGTTATTAGTAACTTACCTAAATCATGAAGTAGTAATTACTCTCAAAACTCCATTAATGTATGGTTTGTAGTTTGGGGTAACTAGTGATTTGATGCAAAAGGGTTGGACTTAATGGACAAAACTTGTTGTTTCTATTATTAAGGTTGTAGGATTTAGTATGATCATTGTATTAAATTGAGGTTAAAACCATGTAGTGGTATGAATGATTGGGGGAATTGGCTTAGATGATATAAAATTAGGGCAAAGTCTAATTAAAAAAACTTTGAATCACATGAGTAGTTATCTGATCATACGGGTTGACAATATCACATGTGCTCACACCGGTTGATATAATATCGTATGGATGGTTATGTGATTATCCGGGTTGAGAATATCATATGGGTTGTTAAAGTCCTTGCATTATGTGCTTGTCTTAAACTAAATGGTTATTTAAAAACAAATGTTAAATCACAGGCATATGTGTTGTTGCTTTTGGTTTGATGTTAATATGTTTAAAGATGAAAAAACAATCAAAATTGACATGTAAGTGGCACATGGTATGCTCAATCCGCCTGCTTGTACGACTCTACACCCAAACATATTGCCATATATGGTAAGTGTGATGCATTATGGTGATGAAAGAGTTGGATTATAAGGGTGCATTCAACATGTCTTTGTAAATTTTATTATTACTTATACTATCAGGGTGATTAGTTGATTACCATAAACTATAGGTTTGTGATCACGCCTATCATGGTGTATCGAGCATGTAAATAATATAAGTTTGATACCTTGAAAAATGATTGTAAGACACATGGTTTGTATCAAAAAGTTTGAACCATAATTCGTTTTAAATTTCATAGTCGAGTTTGCAAAAGGTGAGTGTTACACGAGACGGTCCGTTCCATTGCATACTATGCACTTTCTTGACACATAAAGAACATTACCTTTTCCCTTTTCCTACCCGATATGCATCCTAATTTTGTTTTACAAAAAAATGTTTGATTAGTAACTTGTATCAAAACAAAAGAAATGTACAAAACTTATATAAAAATTTACTTGTCTTATTATTTAACTATTTTTTTAACTATTTACAATGACTGGGCATACATTGACTTTAATTTTTGGATTTTTTGTTTCGATTTAAATAAATAGATCAAATACCCATCTAAAACGCAGAAAAATCCAAACCCCATAAATTTTTAACTTTTTAACTTATATCAAAACTTTACAAATGGGCTATATTTATCTCGACTCAAAACTATAAATGGGCTTGTTACCCGACCCGATAACCATCAACCCGATCTCAAAACAATGAGAAACAAAACAAGAATCCAAATCTTGATTTGTTCATCAACCAAACTAGGGTTTAAATTAGGGTTTATTCCATGGCGTCTTCCACAAGAGCTGTATCCAGATTATGTGTTCGTCTTCAATCAATTTCCCCAAAATTCAACACTAAACCTTCACCATCCTTCATCAATTCGGCCTCGAAAACCCCAATTTCTTCCTCATCTCGCCGTACTTCAAGGTTTGTTTCATTTTCAATCTTACAATGAAAGAATTAATGGAAAAGTTTAGGTTTATTTTGAAATGCAGATGTTAATAGTTGAATTTGGATCTATAAATAAACCAAACGTTCAGCAAACCGTTCGGTTGAAAGTTCGTTCAATAGATGAATGAATATAAACTAGGAATTTTATTAGATTAGTTAAATGAAGGAACATGAACAAAATGTTCAAGGGATGAGATTGGTACAATACCGGTACTGAGAAATACCGTGACACTGAAAATGCGTAAAAACATAAACCGAATGCCGATTATGGCGGTACAGTATCGATAGTGCAATGCATACCAAAAAGGGTTTTTTTTGTCCTATATGAACACCCTGCAGTGTCGAGCTGTGGCCAAAGCGCGGCGTTTTGGTCCAGTCAACCATACAAAAGACTGACGGGTCCGTTGACCGGATCAAAACGCCAACTGTCAACCAGACAAAAGACTGACCGGGTGTCTGATTGACAGGATCAAAACGCGGCCAAAGCTCGGCGTTTTGGTCCGGTCAACAGACCCGTCAGACACCCGTCAGTCTTTGCCTGGTTGACCGGACCAAAACGCCGCACTTTGGCGACAACTCGACACTGCAGGGTGTGTGCAGGGTGTGCATATAGGACAAAAAAACCCTTTTTGGGCTGACTATCTACACACCAAGTGTGCAAATAGTCTTCCCCGTGCAAAAAATACCAAAACTAATTAGTACTGAAACTCATAAAAATGAATACGGTACTGATACTGATGGTTGTTCGGTCGGTACCCGTTTGATATGGTACCGCTACCGTATGCGGTACCGCTACTGTATCCAGTACGGTACCGGTACTCGGTAAAAAAAGCTCATCCCTAATATGTTTGTTTACATCCGTTCATCATGTTTATGCTTATTATGTCAAATTTGTGCCTTTGTAATTGGATAATTACTTTTGTGATTATTGTGTTAAGGGCTAAACAAGGTGATTATGTCAAATGTCTGGGATCAAGAATGTTGTTATGTTTTTTTTTTATTTTTTTTGAGTTAATTACTGTTTTCGTCCCTGTGGTTTGTCAAAAATCACTATTTCAGTCCATTAGTTTAAAAATTGCGATTTCAGTCCCTGTGGTTTCACTTTCGTAACAATTTCAGTCCCTGTGGTTTCACTTTCGTAACCATTTCAATCCATTTATTCTGTAAGTACAGGGACTGAAATGGTTACGAGGTGGACTGAATGGTTACCAAAGTGAAACCATAGGGACTGAAATCGCAATTTTTAAACTAATGGACTGAAATAGTGATTTTTGACAAACCACAGGGACGAAAACAGTAACTAACTCTTTTTTCTAATATGGTATGTGTTTGTTTGTGTTCGTGAACCATTTGTGAACAAGTTCAAATTCTTAATGAACGAACACGAACAAGAATTTTCGTTTGGTTTCTTGAACAAGTTCAATGCTAAACCAACGAACATGAACAAGGCTTCGTTTGGTTTGGTTCGCTTACAACCCTAATAACGCCTAATGTTTGGTGGTTTGTTTTAGTTAGTTTGATTTGTTGTGTTAGGTTACCAGTGGAACTGAGTGCATTGATAACGATGATGCCGTTGCATAGTGCGATTGCGTCGTCATGCTTGAAATCGGGCTTGTTAATCGACTCTCACAGCTGGGGATTAGTCCCTCAAGGTATGTTTTTGATTCTTAATGTATCATCTATTAGTGTTTGATTTTGAATATTGGTTAATTTTAGATCGAAAATAGCTTTTAGGGTTTGGATAATCAGTTAAGAGTGTTTGGCATTGTGTTTTGAAAGCGCGATTATTTGATAATCAGTTTATAGTTGCCGGTTGTGATTATTACTTATTAGGTTATTTATAGCCTATTTTACATATGTTCTGTAATAATGTAAATATGCTGGTCATTCCAATAGGTGTGCTAAACGGGTCGTGTTCGCAGGTTGGCGGGTCAACCTGACCTGAACCCGAAAAATTTAGACGAATCCGAATCGAAAATGTGTCATACATATGAACCCGAACATGACCTGAATATTCGCTGGTTGATCCAAACACGACCCGTTCAACCCGGATTTTTTTCTTTTTTATTTTTTCCTGCAAATTAATATATTAAAATTTACGAAAAAAACACAAATGTATATAATACAGTTACAATTAATTTATAAAATCTTATGTCAATTTCTCTTTTTAAGTTATAATTATGGCATAAAATACACATCCTGACATAAAACATACAGTAAAAAATATAATATAAATGAGTTAAACGGGTTAACCATTCAACCTGACCCCTTTAGCTAAACGGGTTCACGGGTTCAACCCGAAACTAACCCGAACTCGTTTAGACTAAACCCGAACTCACAAATTCCGTGTTAGGTTCGTGTCGTGTTTTCAGACCGTGTTAGAAATTTACACCCCTACATTCCAACAATCGTCTATCGTGACAAACTTGCATCTAGTGATAATATGATCTTACGTTTTTGCGCCTAGTGATCTTGATGAGAACAGTGTTAATCACTGTATCGATCAACGTGTGTTACTGTGATTAATTATTCGGTCCTAACACTCTTCATGGTTGATATTGCAGGAATTTCAATGCCTTTATGACACATTGTTATGGCTTTTTGAAACACAAGTCAAACAAGTTCTTTATTTTGACATGTAATGGTGTGTAGGATAACAAGATTTTTGTCGATTCACGTCATACAAAAGATCATATTTGTTCGGTTTTCAATCTTTCTGTTGCGTATTTCGCCTTGAACCAGAATTGCTTGTTGTTTAATGCATAATAATAACATGAGCTTGTAGAATGGTTCATCATTGCGTATTTCGCCTTGACCGATATCCGATATTTTACCGCATTAACTGCTTAGATCATATGGCAATACAAATATTCTGCTTTAAATTTTAATTTGTTCAAAGAGTTAATTACTGTTTTCGTCCCTGTGGTTTGTCAACAATCACTATTTCAGTCCATTAGTTTAAAAATTGCGATTTCAGTCCCTGTGGTTTCACTTTCATAACCATTTCAGTCCACCTCGTAACAATTTCAGTCCCCGTACTAACAGAATAAATGGATTGAAATGGTTACGAAAGTGAAACCACAGGGACTGAAATGGTTATGAAAGTGAAACCAAAAGGACTGAAATCGTAATTTTTAAACTAATGGACTGAAATAGTGACTTTTGACAAACCACGGGGACGAAAACAGTAATTAACTCTTGTTCAAACTTCCAAGAACACATGTTTCTTCTAAGGATCATGCTCTATGCATATTGCCCTTTAAGAAATCTAAAACAACCGAAACTAATTCGTCTTTGTGGTTGTTGTAACCATGATCCGCCCCTTCGATGATTCTTAACTCATGGTTGGGTATGATTTTGTCAAACTCCATAGCATCTTCAACTGGAATGACTTCATCAACCGATCCGTGAACGGTCAACACCCTGCAATCTTGGTCAACTTTGAGTCCCGCTTCATGCATGTTTGTGTTTAGGCGTTCCATTAGACTTTCCTCCGTCACACGAAACAACAATTCTCCTAATAAGAAGATAGTTGTTATTCTACATATGGGTAGGTCATAACAAATTCGGGTCAAAACATGTAATTCTTTTGTACGTGTCAAAACTGGTTGGGTTGACCAGAACACTTTATATCAATAATTTCTTTTCTTAAAGATAATTAGTGTGTCAATATGAGTACATAAATTATATCATTTAAAGAAAAATATCGTTTTTTAATTAAAATGATTTAAGAAGATTTATGCATTAAAAAGCACTTTTGAGGGACTTTCGACCCATTAAAGATAAAATAAAACATAACCCGAATTGATCATTTAAAGAATGCACTTACCACATCCCCCCCCCCCCCCCCCAATCTACACACAGGTCTACCATGGTGTATCAATAGGTGAAGCTCGGACTCGTTTACTAAGCAAGCTTATTTTAGGTTCGGGCTCGCCTCGTTTACATGCTAGGCTCGACGAGCCTAACTAATTTCACATGCTAGGCTCGAGATCGGGCTCGATAAATAAACGAGATTTGATTAGGCTCAAGCTCAGCTCGGCTTGTTTCGAGCTTTTTCTTGAGCTGATCTCGAGTAGCTCGCGAGCCGCTCGGCTCATTTGCACCCCTAGACTCACTATCATAAATTCATAATTGTAAATGGTTAAACCTGTTTTCGAATGGACATCAATAAAACCATCTTTTTTCACTCTTTCCATATAATCTTTTCCCAAACGCTCCTCAATGCCCCTATCCATCTTATATCGACCAGACACGTTAATAACCGTGTGAACATCGTGATGTAAAGACGCATATAAGACCACCACATTCCCACCTGCAAAAAAAATATTATATTTTTCGGTCTATTCTATTAGCTCTGAAGCTAAAATCTATATTGACTTACAAAGTCAAAGTCAAACTGAAGTTGAAGCTTGTTTGACTTCAAGAAGTCAAAATTAGCTAAAATAACATACCTTTACTATGTCCAATAATTGCACTTACAACACGATTTTCTGCAGTGAAATGTTGGGTTACTGCGTGTAAGTCATCAACCTCCTTAGAGTAATTACCAAATTGAAATAAACCTTCACTTTCCCTGAAATACGACAATTAGTATATTTGACTTTAAAAGTCAAAGTGCATCATTTAACATTCCGACTTACCCATTTCCCGAAAAATCAAAGCGAAATGCACTAATGCCGTGTTTTTCTAATGCAAAAGCGAGTTCCACCATCATACTGTACTCCTGCATAAAGAACAAGCTCACAATTAGAAGTGACGGTTTTGACCAGTATAATTATGAGCCAGGTCGATTTGGGTTCTTTTACAATCAAACGGGTCAAAAGTTACCCAAAGTATATTTCCAATGCATCAAACTCTTAAATCAATTTATTCAAAAAAAGGATTAAGACTGATAATATAGCTTCCGTAATCTTGCTTAACGTATTAATTATTTATAGAAAATAGTTAACTGGACAAAAAGGGGTTGACCCAACCTATTTTGATCCGTTACCCGACCCGCCCATTTTGCCAACTTTACTTACAAATTTTACGTTGAATCATTTCATTGGCAAAGGCAAAGCCTTTAAACACCTTGGGAGGGAGAGGTCTTGGGTTCAAGTCCTACAGACGACAGGAATAAAAGAAATTTGCCGTTCAAAAAAAAAATTAGAAGGTTTATAAAACTATATTGTTTTAATGTAATTTTATCAAAAGGGTTTTTTCACTTAAATTTGGGCGTGCAACAACACCATACACACATGTGGTAACTGGTAACACAATGCTTTTTAACTATATTAGTTGTGATCTAAATACAAAAACTGAAGTTCTATCTTTACGCTGGCTATGCAAATGTAAAATATCGTTGTCAAATATCGGTACTGATATTATCGGCGATATTGACTGATATCAGTACCTATCTTCTTAGTTCTACCATTCGTCTTTCTTCTTATTGCTGCTATTAGTGTTTTAAGTCTTAATTGTTAATGTTTTAAGTCTTAATCAGTTCATACTTGTTAGTGTTAAATTGCTATATACGAATTCTGCATGATATTAAAATTATCGATATCCCACCGATATCTCAAATATTAGTCCTTGACGGATATCCGATATTTTACCGCATTAACTGCATAGTACACTGGACGCACTTAACCTTAAATTGAATATAAGACCCTAACTTGTTGTCTTTTTTGTTGTTGCAAGAGCTTAAAGATCCATTTTGGTGCTAAAGTTTGCAGCTTTTTTGCCTATGTGCTTTTGGCAAGGGCGTAGCTTTCAAGGGGCGCCCGACCCCCCGAACTTTTCGCTCAGTAGTGTTATGTATGTACGTTTCGTGTAGAATTTTTTAGGTATATACGTTTTCGACCCCCCAGTTTTATAAAAAAAATTACTTATATAGAATTTTTAGGTTCGGTGACTTCCGACCCACTGGTGGAAATTTTCAAGCTTCGCCACTGGCTTTTGGGTTATAATACATTCATCTTATCTACCTAAACAACATATATAAAAGTAAGCGAAAAAAGAAGATGCACCTTGGAGTCTCGGAAGCCATGGCACAATATTACAATCTCTTTGGACCGGGTTTCGTGTAACAAACCCACAAGTTTTTCACCACACTTGTTTTGTATAACTATTCTCTTCTTCTGTTCATGTTGTTCAACCCCTGAAACAATTACAATTTTATTGATTATTGGATGCAAGTTCTCAAATCTTGTAGCAAAACCTTAAGGTCAAAGGGGTAATCTTTTAAGTTTTAACTAACTTTATTCATAATCCTAAGTTTGTGACTGAAACAGAGGTTTCGTTTCTTTATTAGTTGTAAAATCAAATGGGTGCATAGGATCACGACTGCTGGCTGAAACTAACCCTAAAAGGAAGTGAATTTAGTGTGAATTGAAGTAGGTATACATAAAGATCGGTTGAAAACTGACCTGGGTTTTGATCGATGGTGGTGGTGGAGTCGCCGGCGGCCATCGTCTTCTGCTTGTGTTGAGAGTCAGAGTGGTTGTTAATAGGTGGTAATCCTTGTTTCAGTAATATTCTTAAGGTAGTAATTATTATTATAATATGCGGAATTAAGGTTTGTACGTAATTTATGATTTTGTACATGCGTGATTTCTGATTTTATTTATGTTTCTAATGACTGGACATAAGTAAACAAAACAAACGACCATGACCGGACGTAAAGGAACGTATTAACAAACGTTCACGAATGCAATCGAATGAGCACGACCTTTGTTTGTGTTCATTAATTTAATTCATCCAGCAGAATCTCTTGTTCATATTCGTTCATTTATTAAATGGTTCGTTTATTAAATGAACGAACTTCACGCTAACATTCAGTTCCTCACAACTCTAAGTTTAACATACTTTATTTTTCTGATTAACGAACCAAACCGATACCGATTGCATACCCATCCCGTTAGTTGGTATGAACAATAACCCTTTTTTTAAGTTTCGGTAGTTTCATGGCTCTCTTTTACCTTGCGTGTGTTAACGTAAAAAAAGTTGAATACATAATTGTATTTGGATATAAAAAATACCGTAACAAGGTCGTAACCTGACGAAGAGTCTAAAACGGAATTCCTTCCACATTATGTGGGGGGAATTCCGCTCGTATGTACTTAAAAACAAAGTTTTAAATACACTAGAATTAGGTACACATAATAATACTTTACAAAGGGTGTAAATAAAGTTTCATCAAAATTTAAAGGGCAAAAGGTATGAAAACATAGCCTCATCCAAATATATAATCTAATCTAATCCGAAAGTGAACAACTTCTCCATACAAACGGCCTCAAATGGCCTTGTCTTCCACCTTCAAACCTCTACACCCCCAAAGCCAACTTAACCCCTTCACACTCTGCAAGTACCCATCTTCTCTTTCTTCCAATTTCCCACATGGGGTTTCCATTTCCTCACCAAAGATCCCACCTTTACTTCAAATTCAAGCACACACCACCACTCACTCAGAACCAAAACCCTCATCCCCAAAGCAAGAACACCCAAAACCCACAATCAGTAGAAGAATTCTTGACAAAATACAACAAGGGTTTTCATCTTTTGAGTCAAAAAATCAAAAATTTGACAACTTGGGTGCTAAAGTTAAAGATTCAAGAAACAGGGTTGATGGGTTGAATGAAAAGATTCATAAAAATGTGAACTTGAATAAGAAAGATGAGGGGGTTGGAAAGAGGGGTAAAAAGGGTAAAAAGGGTAAATTTGATTCACCTGTAGCTGTTGTCCGTGTTGCTTTAGAAATTTGTTCGAAATTAGGGGATGTTATGGGTGCAATTAGGGTTTTCGATTTAGCGAAAAGAGAAGGGATAAACTTAGGGCAGTATCATTATGCTGTGATTTTGTATCTTTGTTCTTCAGCTGCTGTAGGGGTTGTCCAGCCTGCTAAAAGCGGGCGAACCGGTCCGAACCCGAATAGTGGAAATCTTGAAGAACAGACTCATAAGTTAGATACAGTTTGTCAGACTTTAGACGGGTTAATCCGGTTTATAGACGAACATGAGGATTTATCGGTTAGAACCGAGATTAAAGTAGGTGAAGATGTTAAAGAATATGCACTCAAAAGGGGTTTCGAAATCTATAACGAAATGTTGTCGGATAAAGTCCCAATGAATGAAGCGATATTGACGTCCTTAGCAAGAATGGCGATGTCTCGAAACGATGGTGATATGGCGTTCGAGTTAGTGAAACAAATGAAGGATTTGGGGATAAACCCTAGGTTACGATCGTACGGTCCTGCGTTATCGGTTTTTTGCAAAACCGGGAATCTTGAAAAGGCGTTTGAAATCGAAGAACACATGCTGGCGCACGGTGTGTATCCGGAAGAGCCTGAATTGGAACTATTGTTGAGTGTGAGTGTAGAAGCTAATAGAAGTGATAAAGTTTATTACTTGTTGCATAAGTTGAGAACTAGTGTAAGAAAAGTGTCACCGTCTACTGCGAGTTTGATCAAAAAGTGGTTTAAAAGCAGAACCGCGTCGAGAATCGGGAAAAGAAAATGGGATCAGGAGGTGATTAATCGAGCGGTTGAAAATGGCGGTGGAGGGTGGCACGGGCAAGGGTGGTTGGGTAGCGGAAAGTGGACGGTTGTAAGATCCGTTGTCGGAAAAGATGGATTGTGTCGATGTTGTGGTGAAAAATTGGCAACGATTGATCTTGATCCGATAGAGACCGAACTGTTTGCTGAATCGGTTGCTAAAATCGCTAGAGAAAGAGAGCGGAATTCGAGTTTTGAGAAATTTCAAGTATGACAATATTCTACTATACTCCTTATTAGTATTAATGTTAGGGTTGCAAACGAACCGAACGACCTTGTTCGTGTTCGTGTGCTAAGAAACATATATGTGTTCACGAACTGTTGATGAACACTTACCGAATGAGATTTTATGTTCGTGTTCGTTTGTTAAGGAAGTTAATATGTTCGTGTTCGTTTGTTAATTTTAGGCAACGAATGAAAATGAACACAAACTACTTTCATGAACACAAATGGAAACAAACGAACCCAAACAAGCGTTCATAATATGAATATATAATACACTGACACATATTAAATATTTTAGAGTAAATTACAAAAATCGTCCTTTATGTATGTCACTTATTGCAAACTGTGTCCTTTGTCCTCAATAATTACAGAAAACGTACTCGATGTTTGCAAACCCTTGCAAGTTATGTCCTTTAGCCCTAACTCAGTTAATTTTTGTGGTTAAATCTGACCAAATGGACTCCACATGAGGGTATTTTTGTGGTTAAATCTGAACAAATGGACATCACATGAGAGTAAAATGACCAAAATACCCTCATGTGGGCGGCAAACATAGAGTATGTTTTCTGTAATTATTGAAGACAAAGGACACATTTTGCAATAAGTGACATACATAAAGGACGATTTTTGTAATTTACTCAATATTTTATTTGTTGGAGTTTTGAAGTATTTAAATAAAATCTAAAAACACTAATGAACTATCGAGTATAAACGAACACGTTACCGAACGTTCACGAACATAAATGAATGAATGCGGCCTCTGTTCATGTTCGTTAACGAACATGAAAATTCTTGTTCGTGTTCGGTTGTTTAACAAACGAACTTCGCGTCGGACAATTCACGAAGTGTTCGCTAAACGTTCGGTTCGTTTGCCGCCCTAATTAATGTTATACATACATGCATATCCCATTTAGTTAATATTTGAAATGAAAATCGAAAGTTCTTGAATGTATTATTTTTGTTCGCTTTTAGAAATGGCTTGATTACTACGGACCGTTTGAAGCAGTTGTAGATGGAGCAAATGTTGGTCTTTTCAGCCAAAGAAGGTTTAAACCATCCAAGGCAAGTTAAAGATTCGTTATAGGTGGCAAAATGGGTCGGGTTAGGTAATGGGTCAAAAAGGGTCGGGCTGAAAGTGCACTTTTAAACAGCGAGTCGCAGTGGGTCGGGCCGGGTTAAACCACAAACACCTTTTGTTCACTTATTCATATTTTATGCATATATTTTTTTAGGATAAAAATGCCATATTCGTCCATGAGGTTTGGTCAGTTTTGCGACTTTCATCCAAAGGTTTGTTTTTTCGCATCTGGATCCAAAAGGTTTGAAATCTTGCAATTTTCATCCGGCTCGTTAACTCCATCCATTTTTTCTCCGTTAAGTCAGGTGTATTTCTGTCTTTTTTGTTAACTTAAAGGGCAGTTCGGTCTTTTCCACTTTATGTACAAGCATTTAGCATAATGTACAAGTATTCAAAAGACCGAATTGCCCAAGTTAACAAAAAGACGAAAATACCCCTGACTTAACAGAGAAAAATGGATGGAATTAACGAGCCAGATGAAAATGGCAAGGTTTCAAACCTTTTGAATCCAGATGCGGAAAAACAAACCTTTGGACGAAAGTCGCAAGACTGGCCAAACCTCAGGGACGAAAATGACATTTTACTCTTTTTTAAAGGGTGTACCTATTGGCACACCCATTTGCCTATCTAGACACCTTAAAAGATGTTTTTTTGTCCTTATATGCACACCCTGCAGTGTCGAACTGTGGCCAAATCTCGGTGTTTTGGTCCGGTTAACCTAACAAAGACTGACGGGTTTCTGACGGGTCTGTTGACCGGACCAAAACGCCGAGCTTTGGCCGCGTTTTGGTCCTGTCAACCAGACAAAAGATTGACAAAAGACTGACACCTGGTCTGGTTGACAGGACCAAAACGCGACCAAAGCTCGGCGTTTTGGTCCGGTCAACAGACCCGTCAGACACCCGTCAGTCTTTGTCTGGTTAACCGGACCAAAACGCCGCGTTTTGGCCACAATTCGACACTGCAGTGTGTGCACATAAGGACAAAAAACACTTTTTTGGGGTGACTATCTACACACCGAGTGTGTAGATAGTTTGGGCCTTTTTAAACAACAAACACTCGCGGACACTTATAAGTGCGAGGCCTTTGACCCGTCTCAACATCTTCATTGTTACTAAAACATAACCCAAATCGACCTTAGATCCGTCTGACCCGTTTCTTTTTAAGCTAAATTTGTTTATACATGTTATATTCGTAACTTTTTTTCGTGTTATAACTTTAGGTCAATACTATTGCAAATGGTATTAGGCAGATGCTTCCTTCTAAAAGATGGCCATTGGTTATACTACACAATAGACGTATAACCGGTGATAAAATGGACGAAGGGATAAATAAAACACTAGTTGAAAAGTGGAAAAATGCTGATGCACTTTACGCAACACCTACCGGATCAAACGATGATTGGTAAGTTTCATTTCCATCACATTTTTCTATTGTTTTTTTTTTTGGGGGGGGGGGGATAGAGCACGGTCCTCCCAACCGCCGGAGTGAATTAAAGTGTGACGTTCTTTTTGTCAGGTACTGGTTGTATGCAGCTATAAAATTTAAGTGCTTACTTGTGACTAACGATGAAATGAGAGACCATTTGTTTCAACTTTTGGGGAATGATTTTTTCCCTAAATGGAAAGAAAGGCATCAGGCGAGCAATAACTTCATTTTTTTAATTATATTTACGTCAAATTAAAGTCAAAGTAGTTTGTTTGACTAAAGAAAGTCAAATCAAGCGAATTTACGAGCTTTTATTTTTTTTTTTTCTAATTTCAGGTTCGGTTCCATTTTTCTGAAACGGGTCCTGTGTACCGCATGCCGCCTCCATGTTCTGTTGTGATACAGGTTAGTGATTACTGATTAGTATTCGGTACTTGAATGTCATCTTTTGGTGTTGTGTGAATGACAGAAAGCCAAAACACACATTTAACGTTAAAATAAAGGAAAAATTACAAGTTTTGTCCTTTATCTTTATACCACTTTTCAGGCGGTGTCCTTTTTAACGAATGTTGACAGGCGGTGTCCTTAACTAGGTATTTTGTTGCAAGTTTAGTCCTTTACACCCAACCCAGTTAAAAAACCCTGTTAATTGTTGGGTGTAAAGGACTAAACTTGAAACAAAATACCTAGGTAAAGGACTAAACTTGCAACAAAATACCTAGTAAAGGACACCGCATGTCAACAATTAACAGGGTTTTTTAACTGGGTTGGGTGTAAAGGACTAAACTTGCAACAAAATACCTAGTCAAGGACACCGCCTGTCAACAATTAACAGGGTTTTTTAACTGGGTTGGGTGTAAAGGACTAAACTTGCAACAAAATACCTAGTAAAGGACACCGCTTGTCAACATTCGTTAAAAAGGACACCGCCTGAAAAGTGGTATAAAGATAAAGGACAAAACTTGTAATTTTTCCTAAAATAAAGGGTGAAAATGCATGAAATAGAAATGAACCTTACCTTTTTTCTTGATTTTACCTACTGGCTTTATATGCTGGGCGCCAGTAGAAACCAGCTTGTGTCAATTATCGATTTTAGCAACCAATACCACCACGACTGATTTTACTTGTAAATTGCTAATGTGGTAATTGATTCAAGCCAACTGTCGCAAAGGATGCCACATGTGCAGAAAATGCTTAAGCGAAAAAAAACTTTAAAATGAAATTTGTTCTCAAGTTTTAAAAAAGTGAGTCTTTTTTAAATTAAATTTAATAATACCTTTAAAATGTCACATGAGATGCCAAATGTCATACAAAAGGCTCTTAACTTGAGACGGTACGCGACCACCAATATAACCTGCGTAATTATGCAAATAACGTGCGTAATT
Source organism: Helianthus annuus (assembly GCF_002127325.2). Taxonomy (NCBI): domain Eukaryota; kingdom Viridiplantae; phylum Streptophyta; class Magnoliopsida; order Asterales; family Asteraceae; genus Helianthus; species Helianthus annuus. The sequence goes on from NC_035444.2 coordinate 2,363,447, forward strand.
AGGGTTAACCTAACCCATGCGTAACTATGCAAATAACATGCATAATTATGTATTATAACGTGCATATTTTAAAAATGAATATGAGTAATTTACTCGCGCACCGTCGCACGTTAAGGGGCTATTGTATGTTAACCTTCCCCTATATATGCATACACTAAATTGACAATGAATTTTACATCACATTTTAAAAGAACAACGTATAATGATCTGCTACCGTTGAACATGCCATTCGTTTGTTGCTAATATCGGTAATAATGGGTAAGTGACTTTTATGTTACACTTAATGTTAAAGCAAGCTTTGTATCTAAAATCAGGAAGAAGTGTATACTTTGTTTCTATTTCGTGTAGTTTGCCCTAAAAATATGGATTAATGAAAGATAAGATACATGTATCAAGTATAAACAGGGGCGCAGGATCATGGGGGGGGGGGGGGGGATTTTTCGCTCAGCAGTGTTATATATGTAGTTTTCGTATAGAAATTTTTGGGTATATACGTTTTCGCCCCCCCCCCCCCCCCCCGGTTTTCGAAAGCAAGCTTCGCCACTGAGTATAAGTCTTTTGATACGCACCAGGAATCACGAAAAGGCCATTGGCATATTCCTATAGCTTCAGAAGAAGATTCCGAAGATGATCGAGTGTGGATATGTGTTACGCGCGATAAATCAAGTAAAAATAGCCAAGAACATATCGAAGTAACCGAAGGTAACTATGAAGTTTGATTTGGGTGTTTCATTTATCATTTTGTCGGTCTCTTTCTAAAATCACATTGCAAATCTTGTTCGTTTTCTCGCTAATCTTTTAAACGTCGGTCTCTTTCTAAAATCGCATTGCAAATATTGTTCGTTTTCTCGCTAATCTTTAAACGATCTAGGGATAATGTATTTACACGACACCGAAGTATTTAAAAGGATTCACTTAGACGCCCGACTATTAGAACAACTTTACAAGCCACCTCAGCTTAGTTTCATTTATACTAATTCTGGCAAAAATAACTTGTTGGAAAAGTATGAAATATCGAAAATTCTCCCAACTTTAAAGCTTATACCACATTTGAAAATTAAAAAAAGAGTAAAATGCCATTTTCGTCCTTGAGGTTTGGCCAGTTTTGCGACTTTCGTCCAAAGGTTTGTTTTTCCGCATCTGGATCCAAAAGGTTTGAAATCTTGCCATTTTCATCCGGCTCGTTAACTCCATCCGTTTTCTCCGTTAAGTCAGGGGTATTTCCATCTTTTTTGTTAACTTAAAGGGCAATTCGGTCTTTTTCACTTTATGTAAAAAGACCGAATTGCCCTTCAAGTTAACAAAAAAGACGGAAATACCCCAGACTTAACGGAGAAAAATGGTTGGAGTTAATGAGCCAGATGAAAATGTCAAGATTTAAAATCTTTTGGATCCGGATGCGGAAAAACAAACCTTTGGACGAAAGTCGCAAAACTGGCCAAACCTCAGGGACGAAAATGGCATTTTACTCACAGAAAAAAAAAAAAAAACCAAAGATGCCCATGAACCTACACAAATGTTTTTTGGTCAATTCATGTAAAGGGATTCTTTTTAGTAGATTCAGGGGTATTTTTATCATTTGACAATTTTAAATGTAACAATGCTTTTAAAGTTGAGGGCTTTTTGTGATCACTAGAATCGGGTCGAAAAAACGCTTCAAAGGGTTTGATTCTGGAACAGAAAGCAGCCATGGGAGCGACAAAAAGACGTCTCGAGAAATCTGTGGAAGTTTAAAAGAAATCATGTTGTCATCTTTTCAACTAAATCAAGATACAGTTTTGACTCAAATAATAGCAGCAGAGAAGGTTGGTGACTGTGTGATAGATTTCCAAATATGATGATGTGGTATGGGTTTGACTCTGAAGACTTTGACTTTAGTTGACCATCCAATGGAGCTGACCCAAGATTTTCCTGAAGAAAGCTACAATTTCATTTGTTGGGTACCAATGAATGAATCATCTTTCTTAAGGGCCATTTATGTAAAAGAACTTGTCTGGGTAATTATTATATTTTGGTTTTTTTTTTTTTTTTTTTTATGTTGGTTACCAATTATTCATCTTTATGTCTAATTGAAAATGAAAATTGGAAGAAAAAAAAAATCTGGTCTGGATTAGAGTTCATTGATGGAAGGTTTGATTCATTTATGAATGGATCGTTGTATGGTTAAATTTAAGTATTTAACGGGTTAAATAGAAAATAGCTAAAAACGTGACAACCTTGTTGTACCTCGTCTTAATCTATTTTTAATACATACAACATCCTTAATTGTTTTCTTTAAATCATACAAAATTATTGTACCAGTATCGTTTTAATAATCATAATCAACATTAATAATTTATAAAAACCTAATAAATACACTGATAGTGAAAATTTCACGGATCATCCATGTAGTTCTGTAAATTACAAATTTTATTTTTCAACTTCTAAAATCACGTGGTTTTTTTTCTTTTAAAATGTGTAACACCAATGGTTTGTCTGGCAAACTTTCGAGTCGAGACGCTTTATAATATTTTCGTTTGTATATTACAACTTCGTTCTATATACTTGATGAAGCTATAGCCGGACCAAACTAACATTGGTGGCATCATCAAAACAGTGTTTAAATATAAGTTTCAAAAACTAAAATATAATATGAAAATATATGTTTCTAAAAAGTAATATCCCTCTCACATGAGGTACGTTTAGCCATTCCTTACAACTAGACAACATGCCAATCAAGAACAACAATTCAAACATCTAATGGGTGTTATGCATGTCGTGTTGGTTGGTTGGTTGACAAGTCCAATTCGATAAGAGCCTAGAAAATTGATACGGACCCGAAAATCATGTTAGACAGATGGACCTGAACATGACATTAATATCCCTGGGTTGACACAAACCCACGACCTGTTTAAACTAACTTCTATTATTATTATTATTTTGCGTTTTAATACTGTAAAATTACAAATTTATATAAAACAGTTACTTTTAAATTATAGAACTTAATTGCTATTTGTCTTTAGACTTTTATATTCTAGCATAAATTACCTACCTATGACCTAAAAGACAATTTTAGAAAATATAATAAAATAAACAGGTCAATCCATAAACATGTCAGATTAATCCAAACATAACTCATTTAGCAAAATATTCATAAGTTTGACTTGAAATCAACTTTTTTTAATTGGCAAAGAATCTCACGTGTAAACTCACTTTGCTCGGAGCTACGTCCAAAGTTGATTCTCTGACCGCCATGAGACCGTGCCACCTGATGTGCGGGAACCGGATGAAATCCATAAATCCTTCCCCCAAGTTCGAACCCGGAATTAAAGCCCTGATTCGTCCATCCACCCAAATATGAAATATCGCTCAAAAATGGTTTAAGCAGAAATCAAACCCACGTCTCCATTAAAAAGGACAGACATTTTGACCACTGCGTCAACATCTCATCTCATGACGACAGACAGACTCGGAATCAAGTAAATTAACCGAACCCATTTATACCAAATCCAAAATCGCAAATTATCCTACATATACAATTACAAGATAGGGGAACAGTGCCGTGCCAGGCACAAGATAGGGGAACAGTGCCAGGCAGCTGCCTGGCACTTCCCCATTGGACCAAACTTTTTTTAATTTAATTTTATTTGCAGTTTAAAATTACGCTTTCGTCCTTCGTTTAAAAATACGTTTTTGCCCCCAGCTCAAAATAAAATTATAATTTTTCCCCAAGCTCAAAATTACGCTTTTGTCCTCGGTTCAAAAACTCATTTTGAAATTTGTTCTCGGTTTAAAATTACGGTTTCGCCCTTCGTGTAAAATTACGGTTTTGCCCCCAGTTCAAAATAACATTTAGGTTTTTCCTCTACCTTAAAATTACGATTCTGCCCTTAGCTCAAAATTACGTTTTTGCCCACAGTTCAAAATAAAATTATGATCTCCCCCCCCCCCCCCAAGCTCAAAATTATGATTTTGCTCTCAGTTTAAAATTATGATTTCGCCTTCAGCTCAAAATATAATTACGATTTTGCCTTCCATACAGACATACATGTTATGAGAGAGAAATATTCGGTTTATTGCCCCACAACGCGGATGGGGCAAAAACTAGTTTCATACAAACCCAATCATACGAAGCAACCCTTCCTCGCCGCCTGTACCAAAACTGTTTTAAACATACTTCTTCTTCTTCTCCACCTGCGAATGTATGGCTCGGGGTTTACTCATGCTCCCACATTATAAACCAAACTCACACTTTATCCAAACTGCCTTTTCTTCATACCCAACTAAATCTCCTATCTTTCCCACTTCAAAATTTGTTCGATTCTTATGTACTTGTTCCTCTAATCCCCAAGATGTACTCTCAAACTACAAAGAAACGTTCTCAAAGCGTATGACCATGGCTGGTCTCAAACCCCATCACCGTATTGGTTAGTTTCCCCCCATATCACTTGTAATTTTCAATCTTGTGTCATCTTATTATGTTTGACCTGATAAATTTGTTATCTTTTCTTTTGTGATGTTAACAGTATAACAATGATAAGATTTGAGCTTGACCCGAATGACGGGGCGTTGAAAACGTATATACCCAAAAATTTACATAGAACCAGGGGTCGAAAACGTAACCCAAAAATTTATATACGAAAACCACATATATAACACTACTTAGCGAAAAGTTCAGGGGGGGGGGGTCGGGCGCCCCCTCCCGCGCCTTCTATACTTCGCCCCTGCTTTACGTTGGGTAAGTAAGTGTAGGCTATTAGTTATCAAAATGGTGGTGGGGGTGAGTTTTTTAGCATTGATAGAAGCTATATTTGTTCCTTAGATAACTGGGTAGCAAGCTGACATTAGAAAGTTTTGATCTTTGCGCGTAAAGATTCGATCTTTTTTTTGCATAAAGATTTGAACTTTGTGTGTTTTACTCTTCCGTTGGTGGGTTGTTTAGCAAAAATAGAAGCTGACAGTAGAAAGTTTTGATCTTTGCGCATAAAGATTCGATCTTTTTGCATAAAGATTTGAACTTTGTGTGTTTTACCCTTCCGTTGGTGGGTTGTTTAGCAGAAATAGAAGCTGACGGTGGAAAGTTTTGATCTTTGCGCATAAAGATTCGATCTTTTTTTGCATAAAGATTTGAACTTTGTGTGTTTTACTCTTCCGTTGGTGGGTTGTTTAGCGAAAATAGAAGCTGACGGAAGAAAGTTTTGATCTTTGCGCATAAAGATTCGATCTTTTTGCATAAAGATTTGAACTTTGTGTGTTTTACCCTTCCGTTGGTGGGTTGTTTAGCAAAAATAGAAGCTGACGGTAGAAAGTTTTGATCTTTGCGCATAAAGATTCGACCTTTTCACATAAAGATTTGAACTTTGTAGTTTGTATGTTTTACTCCTCTGTTGGTGGGTTGTTTAGCAATAATAGAAGCTATTCTTGTTCCTTAGATAACTGGGTAGAAAAGCTAACATTAGAAAGTTTCAATCTTTGCGCATAAAGATTCGATCTGTGTGTTCTAACCCTCTGATTTTCGATGAAAATTTATTGGTTATAAGTTCTATCGTGTTTCAGCTGTGGGTGTTTCTGGTGGTCCCGACAGTATGGCATTGTGTTTACTAGCTGCTAATTGGAAAACTAATGGACTAGATGCTGCTTCAAGGGTAAACAATGGTTTCGTTGATGGGTTATTGGCGGTAATAGTTGATCATGGATTACGCGCAGAGAGTAAAAGTGAGGCAGAGATGGTTCAAAATCGGGTTCTGAAAATGGGTACTGAATACTCTCCAATTCATAGTCTTGAGTTTTTTTTATTTTTTATTTTTTTTTTTGCGTGTCAAATAGTTAACTATTTTTACCGAACAATAGATGGTTAATACGGGATCTTTGTAGGAATCAGATGTGAGATTGCCCATTGTGAATGGATCAATGGCAGGCCAAAATTGGGTCATTTGCAAGAAGCCGCTCGAGATATTAGGTACCGGTAGTTCAATCTATGTGAGTGAGTTTGAGTGAGCTCACTTTAGGCTAGGGTTTGGTTCACAATGACCTATAAAGTAGTTTGCCTTAATTAAAAAAGTTAAATATTTTGATGGGTCCACATAGATTATTCCTCTCTAGGGCTGCAAACGAACCAAACGTTCATAAACAGTTCGTAAACCGTCCGGCGGAAAGTTCGTTTAGTTAAATGAACGAACATGAACAGAGGCCCGTTCGTACATTTATGTCCATGAACGTTCGGTAACGTGTTCGTTTATGTTCTATTGTGTTCGATAGTTCATTAGTGTTTTTAGTTTTTATTTTTATTCAAATACTTCAAAATTCCGACAAATAAAATATTTAATAAGTGTCAGAGTATGATATATTCTTTTCATGAACGTTTTTTTGTGTTCATTTGTTTCCATTTGTGTTCATGAACATTAGTTTGTGTCCGTTTGTGTTCATCAACGTTCGTTGCCTAAAATTAACAAACGAACACGAACACGTTCATTTCGTTAACAAACAAACAAACACGAATATAAAATCTCGTTCGGTAAATTTTCATGAACACATATATTTCTTAACAAACGAATTCGTTCGGTTCGTTTGCAGCCCTATAATCCAATCTTTATTTTTTAATCTTACTTTGCAGCCCTATAATCCTATCTTTATTTTGCAGGTATGAAAAACTACAACACATTTGTAGTCAACACCAAACAGGAGTATTACTAATCGCGCATCATGCCGATGACCAGGTTCAATTCTATACAATCTTTAACACAATTCTTACCCAAAAAAACTCAATTTATATTCTGAAAATCGACGGTTTAAGATGCTAACAAATGAATAAATTTTCAGGCAGAACTATTTGTTTTACGGTTATCTCGCAATAGTGGTGTTCTTGGACTTGCCGGTATGGCATTGACCACACAACTGTTTTCAGCACGTTCGAATTTTAACGATGGAATATCGAATAGTATTTTACTTGTTCGGCCACTTTTGGATTTCTCGAAACATGATCTTTATAAGGTCCGCTATATTCTTACTTCTGTCTGAACCAAAGTCAAACTAGTTGGTCAAACGATCATTCTTTTGTTACGGTAAAGTGTTTGATATATTTATTATCTTTTGACAGGTATGTGAAGCGGAAAAACAGGAGTGGGTGGAAGATCCCACAAATCAAAATACGATATTTGCACGAAATAGGATCCGAATGTCATTACGAGACTTGTCATCATGTGAGTTCCATAGCTTTACGTTCTAATCTGCAAATATATACTTACCCATTGTCATTATTACATAAAATTTGATGATGAAGATTCTTTGTTTGTCACTAGTGGAAGGTAATTTAGACATTTGACCTATGCAGTTAATTCGGTGATTTACCGATATATAGGTTATCGGTCCCCATGTAAAATATCGGTGTCAAATATCGGTGCCGATATTATCAGCGATATTGACCGATATTTGAGTGTTAAATTGCTATATATATATATATATATATATATATATATATATATATATATATATATATATATATATATATACACACTAGGTTAGAACCCCGTGTATTACACGGGTTGAATGAATGCAATTTTATTTATTAAATAATAAAAAGTTATATATTTATGAACCTCGTATATTGTACGGGTTAAATAAATGTAAGTTTATATATCAAATAATAAAAAGTTATATCTTTGAAAACCATGTGTATTACACAAATTAAATAAATGTAATTTTGTATACTAAATACTAAAAACGTCGTATCTTTTAAAAAAACCCGTGTATAATCGGGTTGAATAAATCTACCAAATAATAAAAAATTGCATCATTAAAAACCCCGTATATTACACGTGTTGAATAGATCTAAAAAAGAATTATATCTTTAAAAACCATGTCTATATACAGATTAAATAAATGTAGTTTTGTATATTAAATACTAAAAACGTCATATCTTTAAAAAACCCATGTATAGTCGGGTTGAAAAATCTACCAAATAATAAAAAAAACTATATCCTTAAAAAACCTTGTGTATTACACGTGTTGAATAAATCTAATTTTACATAGCAAATGATAAAAAAAAGTTATATCTTTAAAAACTTCGTGTATTACACGAGTTATATAAATGTAACTTTGTATAGTAAATAATTGAAAAAAATTATATTTAAAGTAAGAGGTATATCTTTAAAAAACCATGTCTATACACAGATTAAATAAATGTAATTTTGTATATTAAATACTAAAAACGTCATATCTTTAAAAAACCCATGTATAGTCGGGTTGAAAAATCTACCAAATAATAAAAAGATTATATCCTTAAAAAACCTTGTGTATTACACGTTTTGAATAAATCTAATTTTACATAGCAAATGATAAAAAAACTTATATTTTTAAAAACTTCGTGTATTACACGGGTTATATAAATGTAACTTTGTATAGTAAATAATTAAAAAAAAATTATATTTATAGTAAATAATAAAAAAAATTATATTTGTAGTAAATAATAAAAATTTTGTATTTTAAAAAACCGTGTGTTTTACACGAGTTGAATAAATATAATTTTGTATACTAAATAATAATTTTTTTAATAAATTAGGGTAACATTTAATATTAATTTATTATTTATATAGGTAGAGGATCCTGTACAAAGTCCTACTTTTGTGAGAAGGGTGAGAAATAATGTGGTGATGACAAGTGTCCTATATCTAAATTAATTCAAAATGGTGGATTAGTAATTTTCTATTTCTTTCAATTAATTGATTAAAAGATAACTGCCCAAAATAACCGCCACCCTTTATTATAGGAATTCGAATTTAGGAATTAATCTACGAATTTGTGTAGTGTTATATAATTCTGTAGTGCAACAACCATTCAGAACTGTATAGTGTTATACATTTTTTATATAGTGTTATATAGTGTTACTTAGTGTTATATGGTGTTATAATATGGTTTTTGGTGTTATATAATTTTGTAGTGTTATATAATTCTGTAGCGCAACCATCAAAAAACACTATATAACACCATAAATTATTAATTTTGTAGTGCAACTACCATTCAGAACTGTATAGTATTATATATTTTTTATATAGTGTTGCATGGTGTTATATAGTGTTCTTTGGTTATATAGTGTTAGATGATGGATGCATAGTGTTATATAGTGTTATATTTTTCTGGTAGCATGTCTATGATGGATGTATAGTGTTATATATTGTTATATAGTGTTATATGATAGATGTATAGTGTTATATGATAGATGTATAGTGTTATATGATGGATGTATAGTGTTATACGTTTTTTGCAGCAGTTACATATTTTTGTATTTTTAGAATTGAGGATCGATATAATTTAGGAATTAAATTTGAATAGCTAGTTTTTAGGAGATTAATGGGGGGTTTTGGTTGTGTAGGATACGGTTACCATACTTGAAACATTGGAAAAGACACTATTGCCCTTCAATTTTACATAAGGTCCCTCTAATTAAAATACAATTTACATTTTTATACCCTATTGATCTCAACCATTAGATCAAATATCCAATGGTTTAAAACACTTCTTACCCTTCTCACATTTTAGACACTTTTTACCATATCCCTACCCTATTTATATATTTAATATAAGATAAATAGGAAAGAAAGGTATTTGTTTTAAAAATCTATTAAATTAAAAATTTAGATTTGAGGATAATATTTTATTAAAGTACGATAGGATTTAAAAACTTGGTTAATTTGTTTTATTATATAGTAGATAGATAGATAGATAATACATTAAAAATTATTATATACATAAAACTTTATCTAAACCATAAACACGTATTATTAGGTGGATGAGTTATATTTGTTATAATCTTATCTGCTAAAATTTTAAATCAACAAATGTGTAGAGTTTTGAAAATTATGTTCTATCACATAAAATTATAAATAAATTAAAAGGTATTCTATGACCGATTACTTGATTATGACTGTATGAAACTTTACTAACTTTAATTATCAAGTTTATTGAATTGTTGGTTTATTATCAATCCGTTAGTTTTTTAGATTAAATATTATTATTTTTAGTATTATTAATAATTTTAATCAATTAAATGAGAGAATGACAAGTGTCCCAAAACAGGTTTCTTTTATTATATAGTATAGATATAGGTAGAGGATCCTGTAAAAAGTGCTCAAAGTGTGAGAAATGGATTATAACACTATATATAATACTATATAACACCATATAAACACCGTATAACAATATGTAACACCATATAATACCATTTAACACTATGTAACACTATATATCATTATATAACAAATATAACACTATAGGTTGTCTGATAGCATGTCTATGATAGATGTATAGTGTTATATTTGTTATATAATGATATATAGTGTTACATAGTGTTATATGGTATTATATGGTGTTACATATTGTTATACGGTGTTTATATGGTGTTATATAGTATTATATATAGTGTTATAATACACTTCTCACACTTCTCACACTTTAGGCCCTTTTTACACTATCCTTACCCGATATATATATATATATATATATTCTGCATGATATTAAAATTACTGATATCCAATTGCGATAACCTATATCTCAAATATCAATCGCTGACCGATATCCGATATTTTACCGCATTAACTGCTTAGCATTTGACAAATAAGCACTTTCTTGAAACTAAGTTCTGACCTTCTACAGCTATATTCAAGTCCGAGTTGCAGGCAGTTATATTAGCCTGTCGAAGAACTCGTGTCTATGTTGACCAAATTTGTCAAACGTTGATTAACCAATCAGTGACTGTTATGCCTGTAAGTATCTATTGGTTTCTAACTTTCTATAATACTTCTTTATAGTTTTTTTTTTTTTTTTTTTTTTTTTTTTTTTTTTTAAATTTTTATACGATATAAATAATTCTTTATACTTCAATCTTTTAACTTTCTTGCTTGTTTGATGCAGCAAGGATACGCCGTTATCGATTTAGAAATTCTAAATCCATCAGAAGTTCTGGATATCTGTCTTTCAAAGTTTGTGACACTCCTGTTGCAGGTTAGTTATATCTCTAACGGGTCAAATGGGTAAAACGGGGCGAAGGTCAATCTGACCCGACCCGACCCATTTTGACTTGTTAAAAAATTGCCCATCTTTCCACTTCTATTCATCTCCAAGATTTTCTGATACTTGATTTATTATTATAGTTCGTATCACAAAGGCAAAGACCGGTTCGGGGCAATGCACAGAAATTGCTATTGGATTACTTTCGTACATTCCCATGCAAGGTGTTCTATTTTTTACCGATCTAAAAGAGTAAAATGCCATTTTCATCCCTGAGGTTTGGCCAGTTTTGCGACTTTCATCCAAAGGTTTGTTTTTCCGCATCTAGATCCAATAGGTTTGAAATCTTGCCATTTTCATCCGGCTCGTTAACTCCATCCATTTTTCTCCGTTAAGTCAATGGTAAATCTGTCTTTTTTGCTTAACTTAAAGGGCAATTTGATCTTTTTCACTTTATGTAAAAAGACCGAATACCCCTCAAAAAAACCGAATTGCTCTTTAAGTTAACAAAAACAACGGAATTACCCCTGACTAAACGGATAAAAATGGATGGAGTTAACGAGCCAGATGAAAATGGCAAGATTTTAAACCTTTTGGATCCAGATGCGGAAAAGCAAACCTTTGGACGAAAGTCGCAAAACTGGCCAAACCTCAGGGACGAAAATGGCATTTTACTCGATCTGAATTATGTATATTCTCCTTGTCTGATTTGTTACTGTTTTTTTTTTTATTAGTTTACTAATATTTTCACGATTTTTGCAGTCTTCTTTTACTGCAGCCGGCTGCTACCTATGCGCAGCCCCTGGTTCAAAAGGCACCAAGATTCTCGTTTGTTGTTCGGTCAACTCCGCTTCACCTATGAAAATGGGATCATATTATGTCGATCCTTTTGACAAACAAAATGTTTACGTTTCAACGGAGTTATCACAAATCATAGAAAACGGAAAATCATATTCAAATAAAACGGTACAAAACATCTCAAACGTGCATTTTCTGAACGCAACATCTTCGGGGTCTATTTTAACAGACGCCAAACGGGTCAAGATTCTTAGCGAGCCAACGTTTACAAGCGTTTTTCAACTGTACAAAACCGAATTCGAAAAGTTTCAAGCAAAACCCGAGACGTTATCTGATCATAAGTCGAAAAAGGGTATGGAATTAGTCAAAGTCAACGAACTTGGTCATGGGCAAATTGGTCATTTTATGGATAGGTTCTTGGTGTCGTGGGAGTTTGTCGGTGGAAATGACGGTTGTCGTTGTTGTGGGTCCGGTCAAGATTCGGTCATGGAGGTGCGCCACATGGTAGATGCTGATTGGTTGTATCTTTCCGAATTGACCAAAAGTACGAATTTAGAAAATTGTCAACTTGAACAAGCGAAAAGAAGTGTTTTGTTATTAAAGTCTATTCCAGTTGCTGCAAGAAGAAGTCTTCCGGTTATGGTTAACCCTGAAGGGCGGGTTGTAAGCATCCCGGTAATGTGTTTATGCTAATTTCAAAAATTTATTTAGATGTTTTCAAATTTATATTTTTCACACATTTATGCTAGGCCTGTAAACGAACTGAACATTCATGAACTTGTTCAGCGGGAAGTTCGTTTATTTAGTAAACGAACGAACACGAACACGCGTTTTGTTCGTTCATTTATGTTCGTGAACGTCTGTTTATGTTCGTTTATTTACATTTGTTTATGTTCATTTAAATTTAAATACATATGTAGTTATGATTATATATATATTATACATAAAAGGAATTTTCTAACTACTTGTATAAATATAACTAATTGGTAATTGTGCTTTCTAGTAATAAAAATAGGTTTTCCAATATAATTTATCGTAATTAATCACTCATTTATAAAAAATTACTTTATGTTCGTAACAATTTTGTTGATTTGTGTGCATTTATGTTTGTTCAATTACGTTCATTTGTGTTGTTTATTGTTTGTTAAATTATGCTTGTTCGAGTTTGTTTGTTTATGCTTGTTTACGTTCATGAACTGTTCGTATAGGTTTTAAACGAACACGAACATGCCGATTTTCCTAATAAACGAACATGAACAAAAAAATGTGTTTGATTATATGTTCGTGTTCGGTTAAAGTCAAATGAGCGAACATGAACATGCCTCTGTTCATGTTTGTTCGTTTCATTTACTGCCATTTATCTTTATTCTTGAATAAATGCGCATTTTCCGGGACCTAACAAATTTTGTTATTTATTTACAGAGTGTCGGCTTCAGTATTTGCAAGTGTTTGAAAGTATCGGTTGAATTTAGTCCCAGAGTACCTCTTGGTGGCGGTTACAGTTCATTTTTATGACCCTCTGACCTCTACTAACAGGTTCAAAACAGGTAAGTTTGACCTGTTACGTTGACTTTTCATCAGGTCAATGAAGAAACTAAATGCAAAATCTAACCTATCAATAATTTAATATAGCATAGTGTTGACTTGTCAAATAGTAACAATTTGTTTCTAAATTCAGTATTTTTATTACAAGTCAGCATACCAGGTGGACTCTTCCCTGCTTGTGGGACCCATGCAATCGTATCGTACGGCTTATTTTTATTCACAAATCGTATGTCAAAATCTTGATTCTTGATAGAGTGATGTTTTATATTTTAGTTTATAGTTTTCTAAGAAAAAAAAGATTGTTTATATGAGAGTGATGTTTTGTGTTTAAACAAAATGCCTCTTTTTTTTTTCTTTTGCTTTTTTTTTTTTTAAATTATTGAAGTTAAATTAAATGTAGCAATCATAAGAATATATTATATACACATATTTATCAATCTTAAAATTCAAGTATATTTTCAACAACCTCTACTAACATGTGACATGAAATAATGTTCATTGCTATGATCATGGTATGATACCGTCATCCTTAAATACACTAACATGTGTACTTATGTTATGGTCATTTTGTTTTAAGTTGTTGCTGATGATTTATGAGGAGATCAACAGAACTTGGAATGTTATAAATGTTTTTACAGAAATTATTAAACTTGCAAAATACTAAAGAATCCAAATTTTATACTATATTATGATACTACTGCACTGGTATTGGTTAGTGCTAACAGGTTAACAGCAAGTATTTAATTAAAGTTACATGATAATACATAAAATAACAATTTACAAATGCAATTCAAATGAGTGAAGGTATTTAAGTGGATGAATGTTTTATGAACACATTGCCTCTTTTTTTTTTTCTATATATATATTGAAGTTAAATAAAATGTAGCAATCATGGAAATATATACATTTTATCAATCTTGAAATTCAAGTATATATTGTCAACCACAAACAGTCAAAAATAAGTTATCTCCTCTGCTAACATGTGACAAGAAATAATTTTTCAATGTTATAATCATGGTGTTATGCTATGATCCTTAAATATACCAACATGTATACTTCTATAGTGGTTGCATCAAACAACAACACAACATAAAAATAAAAGAAAAAAAGAAAAGAAAAAGTTCTACAATGAAAGATTACCAAAAACAACTTAATCCATTTTTGGTAAGTAATTTCATCATACTTGCTAAATCCCATTAATTGCAAAGTTTTAAGGTGTGAATAGAGATACTCCTTTCAAGACCCCTGGTTTAATTGCACCAAACCTTGGACATAAGACACATGACACTCAACAACCGTGACAAAGGCCGATTAGTGCATGTATCCTCATGTCTTTCGGTCAACGCCACACATGATGCATGATTAACCGTCCGCCGCTTTTAACGTTATTTTTACAAAATTAGTAAAATAACGTTAAA